>NW_016161440.1:39300-51455 GCF_001687245.7 Rhagoletis zephyria | reverse complement strand
GCTGATTACGCGGTGAAGAGTGGCACCCTCGAGGCAAAAATATCACCAAAAAAAGAAAGAGTGGGAGTTCCCTTAACTACTTGTGGACTTCTCTTGGAAATCTCAGTGTCGCTTGGCTAAAATCAGGTCGTGTGCCACTGCTAGGTGTTTCTGGTCGAAAGTGGACTGGGGGCGGTCAAGGGATTCCTCTTTTTCGCAGGACGACGACGTGGAATCATTCCAACACTTCCACTTACACTGTCCATTTTTTTGCTAGACTTCGGTTCAAAAACCTGGGATTGCTCCTTCGCACCGGTATTAAGGAGCTAGTCGGGACAAATATCTACCACCAGAGAAACAATTACTGTTCATAGTGGTTTCTCAACTGTGCCCCTCATCTTAGAGAAACCATCTTATAGCAAATCGGACTACAGCATCCCTCCAGCAATGTCCACGCGTACGACGCTAGGCATGGCATTCTGCACTAAAATAGTAGTGGTTCGTATGTGGCCGTTGTATGCGGTCTAACCAAATAACCAAATTTCTAAATGTTCGTATTCTTAATCCAGCATTTTTCGTTCCCAATTCAGTGGTTTCATTAGAGAGGATTACAACAATAAAATCATGGCCAATGAAAGTGTATTTAACACACACATTTACATATATCATACGAAGAACATTTACTTTAAAATTATTGCAACGTTCACAACACGATTTGCAACATGCAGACTAAATACGCAGTCTAAGATTCGCCGATCACAAGCGATCGTCTGCGCCTGTTACTGCAAATCGCGTGAAACGTTGACACATTGCAGCATCGAATGCATACTTTTATATCTACATACATACATATGTACACACACATATAAACTTACTCATATGTGCAAGGCGTTGTAGGAGTCGTTGCACACTATTTGCGTCATTGCCTTTCTTTCGCATGGCGCAACACAACTGGCGCGGCACAACTCTGGGCGCTTGCAACACATCACTCCCACCAAAGCGACTCACTGGCTGTGAGATTTTTCCATTTATCCGCAGCTTAGCCTAGCAAATATTGCAAACAAGCATCTGCATCAATACCAAAAAGCAGCAACAACAAATAAAGCGGTCGTCATCAGCATGATCGTCAGCACCAAATGTAGCAGCGTCATCATGTCGACAACAACAACCTCGCGCTATTGCAGCAGCATCAGCCACAACGGCAGGAGCAGCAGCCGACTCAAAAACAAAAAACACAGCAGTCTGATCGGTGGCTGCAACGAGCTCTTAGCATCTGCTGCATCATCATCATCGTCATCGTCGTCGGCAGCTGTGGTGGCGGCGGCGGTGGCGGTGGCTGCAATGTGGCACAAGATTTATCACATTGTTTCACAGTTCGCCTGTCTGTCTGGCTGTCTGTGATTTTGCTGTTTCGTTCGCAGCTTTTTACACATTTCCTTGCAGCGCACATTTTTTGCATTACTTCAGAATTACCCCGCGCCAACGCCAACTCCACCTCCACTCCGGTGGCAAGTATGCGTTGCATATGTCTGCTGCTACTGCTGCTGTTGTTGGCGTTATTTTCGTTGTTGTAGTTCTGTCACATCGTCAGGAGTGTAGTGAACTTTTGCCGTTGTCGCATAAATAAAATCGAAACTATTTTGCGTCATGTTTTAGATTCATTGCACTTGAAGGCGGTGCGGTGCATTGCGCAGAATTGAATGCATTGCGCTGCCTTGCCTGCTGCGGTGCTACGGTGCTGCGGTGCCGCGGTATTGCGGTGGTGGTGTCCACATGTGGTTGCATTGCAAAGAAGGAAAAAACTAAATAAAATCAAAAGGGAAAATATCGAATGCATTGTGGAAAAAAAGGAAGAAGAATTTTAATGAGTACTGCAACGTAGAAGGGAATAAGAAATTCGCTTGCAATCTCAGCAGTGGTCCGTTGCAATGCCACTTTTGCAAATGTTGCATGTGGGGGAGTTTGTTGAATTGCAATGCCAACTAGAGCTATGGCATAACTGCACGTCTTTAAGACTGCGTGAAGTTCTTTTAACTGCGGCTTTATAGGAAATTAAATGTTTTTCCACAATAGGCACAACGATTCTACATAATTGTGGAAGTTGGAAAAGTGATCCAAATGGGAAGAAATCTAAAAATAAGGGTAATGCTTTTATGTACATAGCTGTTCGCCAAATCAATACTGTAGTTTGAGGGAGAGAGAAAAGGACAGAACATTTCATTGACTTAACCAATTTTTTGTTTTGATTCAAAATTACTATGACCATTTAACAAAACTACTATAAATATGCCATACTATGAATGCTGATCCCAAATTGATAACGTAAATTCTTCTTCAATGTATTTTTTCAAGTTTTTAAAGTTTGGTGAATTTATTTTGGAAAACGTGAGATGTCCAAAATATCTCTTTTGAGTATCTGTGGCACTGTCAGATCTGGTAGTCTACCCGACCTATTCAAATACTCGAATGCTCGAGACCCCTTGCAGCAACTTTCAGAAAAACATATTTTTTCAACTTCTATGTATTTGACCGATTGCAGGCTCTCTCTCGTGGAAAGCTCGAGACAAAGAAGACATCAAGAAAATAATTGGGGAACCGTCTAGCGCAACATAGAGTTCAGAGTTTGACAATAGAGGGCACCCTCTGACTGAGGAAAGGCAACATGTGGAAACTAAGGGTGGGTAAATCAGCAAATTTTCGCGAGTTGACTCAATGACTCTATCTAAATTTAGTAAATCAATTCAGTCAGGTAGCACAATTGTGTTCACGCACATTAGGTTAGGTTAGATTGGTCTGGCTGGCTGACTGCCCGACATATGTAGACCAACAGCTCAAAGTATACATCATTTAGGATGTCAACGCTTTCAGTGGTGCTTGAACCCAAAGTATTGTCACATCCTCAAGATTATTAAACTCTGGAGCTCCAAGATATTTCAATCGTGTTTTTGGTGCAGCAAGATAAAGGCATAGGATGTGTTCTAGGGTCCTCCTGATTACCGTTCTAATTCATTTCCTGCAAACTTCACTGATCGCGATCCCCATTTCCGTCCTCCATATTGTACCTCCACAGAGTTTTACAGTCCAACACAGTTTTGAGTCCAAATTTATTTCTTGAAGTAAGTGCCGGGCGCATTGTTGAGTTATTCACCTCCAGTAGAAATGAACTAGCTTTTTCAAGTGGAATATATATGTATATAGCCAGCCGTTACTGCAGTTTTCCGGTTTGGGCTGTAGAGGAAAAGGTTGTGACCTACTAGTGGCAGAGGATGGTGTATCCATTTGCGCTACTAATTCATATCTTAGATCAGAAAAACTTTCCGAACGACTTCTATATACGCGGCTAGTATTCTACCACATGGCATAGTTCCTATCAGAAAAGCTACTATATTCATTGATAACCATTTGGGCTTTGAAAGCAATAAGGTCCAGAGCTGTGAAATCTTTTTGGCATCACTGAGCCAAGTTAACTTCATTTCTGAGTTCTTTGATATAGCATTACTACAAGAAAGAAAGAAGCTGCAGAAATGAGCAGGTATGGCTCGGAGATGCCAACAAAGGGGGCGGACAATTCTATACAATCACCGTTCACTGCCCAATGATGAGTCTCAAGGTTATTATAGACTCAGTTAAGTACTTAGAGAACTCTTAAGCTAACCTGAGGGTATAAAATGACTCACCATGCCTCAGAAACAAAATGTTTTTTTAGCTCACATAACCACTTAAATGGAAATGTTTTTCGTCGTTCATTATGTTTTAAGAAGGATGAAATAAGTTAACCTCCATCGACGGTTTCCTCTTTTCAAAGCATATGTCCAACTAAATAATTCAGTTAGAGGGAGACCAGTATGCTTGAAGGTATGTATTTACATGAAAAAAAATATTTATTGGTGCAAAAAAGGTAGCTAAGCACTGTGACCAATGATAAAGTCCGTTCACCACGTCTGCACGATTGTAAGTAATGCAGAGTCCGCAAAAAACTCCGGAACAGTGTCCGGAGGATGCTAGGATGAGTATAATTTGAAGTGTCATCTAATTCAAACTTAAGAAAGTTCAATTACATGCCAGTTGAGAAGTGCGTGCGCAAAAATTTCATAAATTGCATAAAGGAAATTTTGCACATGCAACAGTACATAGCATGCATTTAGGCTCCTGGTGTTAGCAGACGCGCCTAATAAACACCAACTCTAGATTAATAGTTCCGAAAATCATATTGACAACAAATAAAAAAACACAAGTCAAATTTGGTTGCATAAATCGGATTTCTAAAGATGTTCCAGTAATGTATGTACATATATCCTAAATCTGCTGTAAAATATAAGATAACTAGGCTCGACCACTTCTATTTGTTAGCGCTTGCCTATTTATGAGCTTCACAAAGATTTTATTTCATTGTTACTTTCACACACAAAATTTCTCAATGCACAATTTGAAGGAAAATCAGACTTAATAATCCAGCGATTAGCGATTAACACACTCAACACACCGGGTGGGATTGACTTGACTAAAATGGGGCGGCGTCAAAAAGTCTGGGAACTTTGGATGGAGTGGCATTCAAGCGTACAGGGCAAATGAACGGCAGCAGCGGCAATCTTTGCCAATGCGCCACCGCCGCCATATAGCGGTTAGTGGAGGTTTTAATGTAGGTATATATGAATATCTGTAGATATGTATGTAGATATATGTAGATTCGCCTTTACTTTACCGAAAGCAATAAACAAATTAACAAGTTTTTTAAGGCAACATTTTCGACACGAACAACTTTACGCCTGGTAGCGTAGCGAATCGCAAAATGTGAGTCCGTTAAATGTTTCAACAGTTTCGTTAAATATGAGAAATAATATTGTATTTTAGATGCAGCTCTACAGCAACAACAGCATCAACTACTTATTCCTATGTATATATGTGTATATGTATGTACATACGTATACATAGGCCCTGGTAGCGTTAATAAATGTAAATGTTATGTACTTGTTTGGTTTATTGATCAGCCTTTATTCCTCACCAACATTCTCCACAACAGAGTACGCCGCTGGAATTAGGGATGCCAACGCTATTTAGGTTGGTTCCCCCCAAATTCCTTTAAAAATCCCCTATTTTCAAAGGTATTAGCCCAAAATAAATTCTCTGCTATTTAAAGCACTTCATTCTCATTTTTATTAAAGAAAAAACAACAAATTTCACTAAGTCGGGCATTAAAAAATAATCGTGTCATTACATTAAAAAAAAATTGTCATTAAGTTCATTTCCACATGGCATTTTTTTAAATGGCATATATGTTTTGTCATTTCAATGCCTAGTGGAAATTTGGCATTCGACTGCTCAAAACTTTGCCAGTTTGGCTTGGCACAAACGAAATGAGAAATGATAGTCACAAATATAAACGTCAAGTGAAAAGTGCGGCTATGTACGGTGGCAATTTCTTTAATATCACAAATTGTAATTTTATTCTCAATATGAATGTTCTAATACAAATCGTCTCTATATTGAATTCCCCCAAAAACTTATAGCCAATCCTCGATTCCCCCGCGAAATTCAAATTCCACCAAAATCGGGGAATTCTCTGCCGGTGGCATCACTGGCTGGAATTGAGCTCACCATTGACCTGAGATGTTGGGCGTGAATTTACATTCAAAAATGTGTTGTGATTATCGACGATTAAAAAATGCGTGAAATTGGATTACAATAATGGAAATGAGAGCGCTACAGATGGTAGAGCGAAGGTACAATTTGAGAAATTTACGGTACAATGTGCATACAAACATACATACATTCTACAAAAGGGGATCAACATATGTTTCCTAAATGTAACAGACATATTAGGGAATTCATATAAGGGTGTCGAGTAATCTATTTAGAGTTAAATATTTTTCTACGAAACTTACGGAACCACAAAATTCCACCTTGATTTCCTTAAGGGTAAGTAGAGAGTGGAGGTTGTCCCTACATACATGTTTATTAAGGTGGATTTACACTTACACGCCCGGGTCCATAGTAACTTTTAGCACGCATCAATCGCATGCCAGCTTTGTCTGCATTGGAGATATTTCTCGACCTGACGCCTTGTCTTTCATTCATATAAAAGAATGCACAGGGTAAGATAAAGGTGTTTTAGCCAAACCGGTTGAGATAATTAAGGCGAAAATGGTAAGCTCAAAATTAAAAAGGAACAACCAGATCAAAAGTACAAGATTTAACTAGGCCACAATGCAGACAGATACCCTAGCGAGCGCAATTCCAAGCGTTTTAGTTCGATTAAGGTACAAGCCTGTTTCTTTGTGAAGGGGTTAAAGCCATCAACCTGTATTCAGACCCAAATTTACAGATACATTGGACAGATCAGTCAGCAAATAACGAGCCAGTTGGTGTGTTGTAAGGCCAGAAATACCTGAACCCTTCCTTGGCGTAGGATCACATATTATCATGGAAGATGGGCGCGCGTTTAGAAGAGCCTTAAGGTAAGGCATTAAAGGCTGCCATGGCGTGACAGTGCTAACAGCTTTGAGGAAGCAAAAGCTCCAAAAGAAAACTATGAATTAGCTCAGATTACTCCTTTTTTGGAAACCGATGCACCCGCAAAATAGCAAATGACTACCTCCCGATCCCCTTAATTTGTTCCTTAGTTCGAAATCAACTCACTCCGATCGCAATTGCATGAATTCCTCATTGCCTGAAAATATAATCCGCATGAATTTGAATAATCAACCGAAAACTAAGGCGAGCATGCACTGTTTGTTTAATTACTATTTTTCGTTGATTCCGTCATCACTCCATTTTTAGCTAATCATTATTACTCTGAATTTTCAAATTTTTAAAACATCTTTGTCACACCGGTAAGTAAGGCGGTTGTTGTTGCTATGTAGCTACATTAGGGTGAGCCAAAAAAAACTATCCCCAAGAATTTATGGCCTATTTACTCAGAGGAAAATTATCCCATTTGGAAAAAATGTTATTCCAATTTTAAAATGTGTCTGTGGGTATTTGAAATTATCCATTTAAACTACAAGTTTTTTATTGAAAATGTTATAACTACTGAAGCGTTTGAGATACGAATTTTTTCAAGGCATATTCTTGTAGGGTGTTAAATTCTTTCAATCATCATTGAATTGATTGCCTAGATCCAAAATTGTATGTACTTCCCTCGCCCAGCACTTTCGCGAGCTCCTCTGCTGGGCATCCCTAGTTTAGACAATTTAATGGTCGTTTAAAGAATCTAACGCCCTACAAGAATATGCCTAAAAACAATTGAAAAAATTAGTTTACTTGTTATTTAAGTGGAAAATTTCAATGCCCACCAACACCTTTTAGAATTGGATTAAAATTTTTTCCAAATGGTTGAATTTTCTTCCCAGTAAAAAGGTTCTTTTAATTCCACCAATTCGTTAGGTTAGTTTTTTTTGGCTCACCCTAAGCTACATACACACTTTTTCAAATCCGTAGTCTCTTAAATTTATTAATATTTAAAAAGAAATCATCATACAATTTATATGCTAATTTTCGTTCGAAAGCTTGGCACCAACAGCGCTTTTCAGATATTTCACCTCCCGCGCGCGCGACTATTTTTTTTTGCCACATGCTTCTTCTACCTCGGCGGTTCAGTGTTTCTACGCTGTGGCTACAAAGATCAGAAAAAAAAATTAATAAATAATAATAAAAATGTAGATGGCAATTTATTAAGAGGCTCGCACATAAAATTCATAGTTTATATTTTACGAGACAACGAGTCGGCGTTGGACAAACAAATATGTATGCTGGACAAGTCAAACAACAGCGACGCGATGGACAGGGAGACAAGTGGACCAACATAAATATATAAAAAAAAAAAAAAAATTTTTTAAAAATTTAACCAAAAAACTTGCGATGGCAGACAAAATAAAGAGACATCAAGTAACTGTAGCCAAAAATTGCCACATGTGTACATACACACATATACATATGTATGTGTAGATATGTACGAGCCAGTATGTAAAAAATAATCGCTGCAGATGGCTTCGAAGACGGTCCGGGTGTTGATTGCAAGACAGATAGCCAAAAAGCACCAGACGAATTGGCAACATGTCGCGCGGTCTGTGTATTCCTCGCACAAATGGCTGTTGCGACGAGACGCGCCGACCGACCGACCCACGCACGCACGAAACACAAATGCGATATGCGAGATGTTTTAAAATGTTTTTCGATTTAAGTAAATATGTAAGTATGTACGCATAAATATGTTAATTTAGGTAGAATTCTATCTAGCCAAAGTATCGCCAAAGCAATATATGGATATTAGGTAATTATGAGCTTATTTATCAGTTTATGAAACGATGGCGACCTTAGGTTTTTAATAGACAGAGGCAAAAAGTAGCAGCTTAATCACAAGTTTATAAAATAAACGTTACGTTTGTATTAACCAAAACAGAACACAGAACTCATGGAAACTTAAGAAATACTTTAGTAGTAGGATAGGTTTTGGTATTACGGTACTAGTAAATTTTATGTAAAATGGATTAAAAATCAGAGTTTTGAGCTGAATATTGACTAAAAGTAAATTTGGTTTGACAATGGATACGTGCATGTGGAATCTGTGGTTGCGAAAGCTGTCAAAACTTGCTTTACACAAAGCCCAAAGGCGGGTCGTAAAATCGATAAAAGCCGGAGTTCGCAGTCACTAATGAAGCTGATAGATAGTAGGACTTAATAAGTCGATAAATCCAACGTTGTTTGCTTCAAGCTGCTTCTATTGATGCCCATGCCACCCGACCCGCTCTCAGAGAGCGTTCCTCCACAAACTGACCTATGAATTTCAGCGATCCCGAAGTAGCCACTGGCGCGATGAGGCATATCACGAAGCTGCAGCAAAAAAAGATGCCACCTACAGACCCACGCTGCAATAAATATTGGACCGATATAGGTAGCTAAAAAGATATAAGTATTTTCCGCACCAAAAAGAGAACGGTTGAAATACGGTAGTGTGAAGAGCTCGAAGTGCTGGTCGGCAGAAAAAATTTTACCAGAAAGTTAAGAAATTTATAGAAGGTTTCAAAACCATGTCCAATGTCGGGAAGATACCTAAATTATGGGAAAACTCTTCCACTCTGATAGTGACCGCACTGATTCCAGCAGAGGAGAAGAGCCCTGACCTACAGAAGAAGACGACAAAGAAACGTTGCTGGCAACATACAAGGCAATAGGCCGGCCGGTTTTAAACTACGCAGCGCCAGTGTGGTCGCCGGGGACTAGTAGGACGCAGTGGACGAAGCTACACACTGTACAGAACATCGCACTCAGGACAGCGACAGGATGCCTCCTAATGTCGCCCGAACATCATCTCCACGGCGAAGCGCAAATGCTCCCCGTAAAGGAGCACAACATAATGCTCTGCAAGCAGTTCCTGATCGGGAGCCACAGAAGTGGCCACCCAAGCAGACAGCTGCTTGCAGAGGAGCCCTCGCCTAGGCACGTCAGGAGGCATCTATATGAACGGACGGACGAAGTCCAGAGGTTCATCAAGCAACCACTGGACCCGTCAGCTTACCGACTGGCCCTGAACTGCATTCACAGGGAGTCAGTCTTGAGTTATGTAGACTCTAGACCTGTGAATGCCGTTCTAGGCATACCGCCCCCGGACATAGACGAGACGGAGCTTCATCTGCCTCGGGAGACACGAACGACAATAGCCCAACTTCGCTCTGGCTACTGCAGCAGGTTAAACTCCTACCTGAGTAGACTGAACGAGGATGTGCCAAATGAGTGTCCGGCATACGGAGAGACCCCACATGACTCGAAACATCTCTTCGCATGCCCGGGAAACCCGACAACCCTAATGGCCTTGTCCCTGTGGACCAACCCTACAGAAACTGCACGCTTCCTAGGGCTGCCGTTAGTGGAACTTGACGACAACGACTGAGATAACAACCGTCCTGGGTGCGGTTGTTGTAGCCGCTACAACAACAACAACAACTGTGTTCTACCACCCGACTACGAACGACCTGCCAACTGGTGGATGAGTCAATTACTATGCAGAATATTGTCAGAGCAACTCATGCCCGACGACTGGAATTTAAGTGTGCTCTATCGACTAGGAATTCACCACACGTCAAAAACGAGAAAATACTAGCGAGAATAGGATCGACTAACATAACTTACATATTTGTCGATTTCAAAGCCACTTTCAATAGCACAGAAAGACGCTGCTGAATTTGGTATCCCCTCAAAACTAATGCGGCGTGTAAGATGCCGTTGAAAAATACCACTTGGGAGGGACGTCTCCGGGCTGTAGGAAAAATATATTACAGGAGCGTACATTTTCTGGTAAATGCCAATGACGTCGACCACATCGGTAACAAAAAATGCGAAGTCTGGTCTGGAAAAGTTCCAAGTTAAACAAGAACGCAAAGCGAATGAGCGTTTACCAGCAGAAACGAGGCAAAGGTAATTACTCAGCGCATTCTCTCAAAACTGAAAATCGGTGCTCACGTTACTGTTGATAGTTATAAATTATAACTTATAATATTGAAAAAGCATAGGATTTCATTCGTTTGTTTGGGAACGATCATTTACACCGACGAAACCGCTTTGAAATCCAACGGAGAATCGATCCTTCCACCAGGTGCTACTTTGGACTGAGTAGGCAATTATTCAGGAAGTAAAGTCCTCTCCCGACGTCGAAAAATCTGATGAATGACTTCTTGCATGTGCTGGTATATCGGGTGAAAGCACTGACAACATCCGACGAGGCGGTTCTTGGAGTATTCGATAAATATATTTTGAGTAATATTTACGGACCTTTACGCCTAGCCGATGGCAAGTATCGCAGATGGTAGAACGATTAGTTACTTGAGCCTTTCAAAGGCATGAACATAATCCAGCGCATTATTTAAATTAAAACGACTTGGCTTCGTTTGGCATAATTTGGTACAGGGAGTAACAAGGAGAAGAATGGTGGGCCAAGAGTCTTTAGCTTTGCTCTTGCAATTTCGCAGAGAAAAGATTCAACTATCTTCATTTAATCCTCGTATTTACAGATGCGACCGAACCTGTTGAAAAGTGAGCCAATCCGTTCGACATTCACACCCACGGAACGGTGTCCGATGGAGACAGCCGCGAGTTTGTAGGTATTTTTTCTGTTCATCCTTCATAAGCCTCGGTTCAAGTAGGCCGTAGGCATATCAGATGTGCTTAGTAAACCCTATGCGATCTTGTATAGCCCCTCCTCGGCTAGGATTTCGGTTTCAACTTTTTTCAACGAATAAACATCAACACCAACGAAGATGGTCATTTCTTTTATATGCTCAAGCAATCAATGTTGAATTGAATGCCACCAACGGGCCACTAACACTCAGAAACTCTCTCTAATTACTACTTGACGCAATCAGAGATTTGTGTTTCCACTAATTAATGATCAAAATGGATGACCGCAACGAATCAGAGCTCAAATATTCTACACACGCGTGCGCGTGGGTTAGATGTTTGAATGAAATATTTTTCAATTCAGTCATAAAAACTGATAATATTTTAAATTTGTTGAACAAAAACAAAAACAAGGAAAAAAACGGTTATAGTTAATTACATATTTACACTCGAATTTCAAAGCTATTCGAGCGCCCACTGCCGCCAACAACAGAAACCAGCGGGAAATTCAACGATCAGCAACGAACAGAAAACGTTGCTCACAAAACCACATAAAATTAAAAAGAAAACAATACAACAAAACATATGGTACATACATACATACATAGATACTGTGGTCTTACACACCACTCCGGCAACACCGCCGCACCATCGCACCACCAACCGACATTTGAGAGTCAAATTAGCTGCCGCGGGATATCGCCGTCAGCTGGCAGCGCAGCGCAACACGAGATCACCTACCGCTGTGGCTACCACAAAGTAGCGCTGCGGCGAGCGCTCAAACTGTGTCAGCCGACGAGATGCTCGCCTCCACCTACTCCACCTGCGAGCGAAACGGATGGCGGCAGTTCCGAGGGTTCATCAGCTATTAGCGCAATTAAAATGTGGCTGCCACAAAATCCATTTTATTAATAATTTGTTGTTGTTCTACTTGTTGTTGTGGTTGTTGTGGCATGCACATCATTTGTCAAAATTTTAATGATATTCGAGAAAACATGAAATTAAAACATGTAAACGCGAAGTGAGTACTGGGTAAGTTGATACGAAGGTGCCTGAACTGGCCGCCT
>NW_016161440.1:0-39275 GCF_001687245.7 Rhagoletis zephyria | reverse complement strand
TTTTTGCTTTTTTCTGTGTGATTTGTAAAACGTTTTGTTAGCCGATATCGAATGCGATGCGCCGGTGGAGACGAATGATTTATGACACGCCGCCGCGACTACAAAAATCTCGATTATTTCTTACTTAATACGGAGCGCTGTCGATGGGGGAGGAGCGCGCGGCCGGCCGGAACTGTGCTCTGCTCAAGCGCAGTGAGCGTCGCTCTTATGAATGTTTAATAGAAGCTCGACGCTCCTTTCGAGCACCTTGGCATTCAGCCGGGGCAAAGCAGGTTCCAACAGCCCGGTTGCATTGTATTGGAAATCAATTGAAGCGCAATTCAAAGCGTAGCAATTCAATTCCATAGCCGACAATGTGTGGAAGGGTGCAATCGACACACAAGCAACTACACCACTGGCAGCCTGTTGCCGGGCTTTGGTGGCTGCGCGCAAAATGAATAATGTTCGGCCGTCAATGCGCTGTCAGCTGAAAACAATGCGCAAACGCCAGCTAGTAGTACATACATACACACATACATACAAACATTGCTACGCCAAAGCGAACAGCTCACTCGGCCACCGTTGGTTGGTGTTTCGGTTGCTGTTGCTGTTGCTGCTCCCAGTTGTGGCTGGTGGACGAATGGTGTTTTGTGCCTCCTCGGCAGCTCGTCACCGCATGTGGCAAGTCGTTGAATGGCAGCGGCTACAAACTCTGCTGCTCCTTTTGTTGTTGCTGCTGCTGCTGCATCTAATAACAGCTGTCCAGGTTGCTGCTATAACAAAAGTTGTCGTTTATTTTATTCAGTCAGAATTCCATTTTTTATTAGTTGCTTCTGCGTTTGGCGCTGCTGCTGTTGCTGTTGTTGCTGCTTCTGTGGCTGTTGATGCTGTTTGATTGATGTTCGATTGTTTCGCATATGTGCTGTGGTTGGTTTTTATTGCCGCTGCTTTTATACGAAGTTGTTTTTATTATAATTTACTCAGCCTGCGATTAGAAAAATACGAACATTCTTGTGTAGATCTTCATGATTTTTTTTATTTATTTTTTGCTCATTCACAGCATGTTGTGAATAGATTTATTGTGTTTTGGTGTTTGAGTGGTGGTCATAAGTATTACTTTCCTGCTAATAACTGTGCATGCCCTTAACACCATTGCACACAGAGAAAAATAAATAAGTGCGTGTTTATTTATCGTTTATTTGTCGCCCGTACAAGTACGAATATAGATAGTGTACAAGATTATGCCAATCGAGCTGAAACCAACCGGGTGTGGCATCATAAAATACTAAGAATGAGAGAGTGGAGAAGTATTTTGAAGGAAGAAGAACTTGTAGAACAAAATAGTGATGTAAAGTAATTGAACATATTTTCCAGCCTTACAAATTTGAACGTCTATTCGGTACAAGCACAACAAGGACACTTTTCCAATAGTCTTCCTCCTTTGTAAAGAGGCTAATCATTGGTTAAACATAGTTTTGTCTTTACCTGCACGAAGAAATTTCTTTCGAGACCATTTTTATTAGCAAGAATTTTTTGGATGTGAGTCCAAAAGTAGATACGGGACTTAAATTTCACCAATCGTGAGAAAAATTATTTTATGAGGTCAGCTGCCAAATTCGGACTGATATACATATCTGTGTTCGTATGGAATAGTAGCTTATGTCGAAAGGCTGGCTTTACTATAATGCGGCATTCGCAGCATATGATTGCGAATGACTCGCTGGCGCCGAGCCGTTGAAGAACTTTTGGCAAATAAACGTGCAAGAAATATTTCCAAAACTAGCAAGTCAATATTGTTAATTAATCTCATCAAGAAATTCCTTGTCGTTTAAAGAATAAAGAGTATGCCGCAGTATACTAAAGCCAGCTTTCCGACATAAGCTACTATTCCATACGAACACAGATATAGCTAAGCTTTCAAACGCACTTTTATATTTTTCAACTTTTGTAATTTTTTAGCATTGGCAATTATTTCAAAGCGATTTAAAGACTGCGAAGCTATTGAGATCTCATACAGGACAAATGTGTGGTCTGCACTGTCTAATTAGGTTACTCACTAGTTGCCCAACCGAAATGGTAGGTATTTATTATGAGAAAACAGGTCACAATTTGCTGTTAACAAAAAAACTACTTGGGTCATAGAGGTCTTTCATTATGCCACATTCTCTTTCTCTATGCAATTTTTTTTACAGTGTATAGTTCTCATTATCTACTGCATTTATTCACGGTCGTCCTCCATCATACTTTATTAGCATAATGCTTGTCTTCTGCCTCTGCTATTGGATGACCGAAGAGTAATTGCTGCCAACGCCAAACACGACGTTTATGCCAAACGGAACATGGTAGTTCCGAGTCTAATTAATGTTGCCTCTGGCATGCGAAGCATAAACCAACAGCAGCTATGTACATCCAGAAATAAATAAGTGAAGTATTATACAAAATAAATAGACACAAGAAGTCGCAAAAAGCAAAAATAAATTCAATAAAATGAATTAAAAAATTCACTTGTTTCCAAAAAAAAAAAAAAAGAAAAAAATAGCAAGCGACGAAAAATTAACATTTTGCGAAATTTACGATGTGACAAAGTGACTTGCGTTATCTGTTGATTTGTGTGACATTTTTGCGGAAAACCAACAGACACGTACTTACTTACATTCGAGTGTGTGAAACATTAAGTACGCCAGCAACAACAGCAACAAGTGGCAGCAGCACCACTACTCGCGCTTATGCGTTTTCATTACGCGTACGAGTGAGTGCCACTGTCATTGCGCATGCGCAACCAGCAACCAGCAGCCAGCAGCCAGCAAACAGTCAGGCGACAAATTCAGCTGCGTCCAGCGGACAGCGGACAGTGGCCAGTTGGTGGCGGTGCTGCAATGCGCAATGACATGTAAAAGTGTAAAAATGTTTTCGTGGCAGCAGCAGCAATTGCCGCTGTTCGCCATGTCAACTTGAAGTCACATATTTGTCTCATATTACGCTGACCAATCGAGCACAAAGTATGTACATACATATGTACGTACGTAGTTGGCTCATTTGCGCCGTGGATGCAAAGTGCAGCACAGGAACAGGAACGCAAAAAAAAAAAAACAAAAAAACATTAAAAATTAAATTGTTGGTCAATCATCGCTGCATGTTTGCTGTTTTGCAGCTGTCGACTACTGTTGCTCGGTTGCTCTGTCGACCACTGTTGCTCAGCCTGTGAAATTGGCTCATTTGGCGGGGTATGTGGTCCGATGGTTCTCCAGTTATGCTGGCAGCATTTTTAATGCCCCCGATCCAATATCCTTCTGCTGTGCCGCCCAGTAGTTTGATATGTATTGCTGTTGTTGTTGCTGCTGCTGCTGCACTTGCCGTTGACGTAGCGCGAACGAGTTGCTGACATTGACCAGCTGGCATGTTCGCCGTCATGTTGGCTGCTGTTGCACGTACGTGTATGTGTATTTGTAATTTTATTACAACTCTAACACACGTACATATATTATCCATAAATTTGTGCACTTGTCGTGAATTTCGTTAGACTATAAGTTTCTTTGGAATGCTTCAGTGACATTGCATCTGCGCACTTCCGTAATACGGAAGTGATCTGTCTCTTAGAGTTTTTAGGCGTTTCTGGTATCCACTAAGTGTCATTGATTTTAGCATTACAGCTCATGGGAGCGTAGCCATTTTCAACAAACGCTAAAGACTCCGTTTCTTTCCTTTTGGCAGGTTTAGGTAATTCGAACGCCCTCAGTTCGGTACACATTTGGACATTACTTATAAGAGCCGTCCTTTGAGATAGCACATAATTTTAAACGGTAACCACACCCCAATCGAGGAAACGCTGACTAATATCAATCTTGAAGAGATCCCCGGGGTTGAATGCTTCAATCTTAAGCTCGCCTAGTAGACACAATTGAGCTGATTCGAAGTAATCATCATCCAGGCAACTAACTACAGCATCACGATCGGACAATGACCTCTCAAAGCCCCCACCAAAATCGAGAGTTGAGACTTTCCAGTGTAAGGAGTTCGCTTGACCATCCTGATTCTCCTTGATCGTACGTTCCCACGTACCAGCCACTGAGCTGACGTGAGCTCCATTTTATCCAAGGTAGTCAGTGGCGCTTTCATCCGCTCTCTGGGTGGTGTATTGCTTCCAAGGTACCAGACATCAGCCATTAAGTTTCCTATTCAATGCCATCAGTATATGTATGAAAGGCTGATTAGAAAATATTGAAATTTTTCGAAACGAAAATGAAGCAACTCTTGAAGAGTGATAAGTTCCTCTTCTCCGCATCAACATCGCAATCGTAATCTTAATGGCATCCGCAGTTTTGATTGTAATTATCTATGTATATATTTTTAACTTGCGGCTAATATAGGGTTGATGGGTGTTTTCCATACCGTTATCTTAATTTCCATTACATACCGCTGTCCCTGTAATTCGACATTCGTTTTTTTTTGTATGTTTCTTAAGGAGTTCCATATATTGATGATGTACTTGTCAAATGGTGCCATTTATTCCAAACTATGTCACTGGTTTCCGATGAAAAATAAGTCCAAATCAAAATTTCATTAACAACTTCCTGTCCGCGAAAAACAGTGAACCAACACACAACGATACAAACACCTAATTGTAATATTATAAATGGCAACAACAACAATCCCAAACCAAACTTCAGTACGACGCACTTTGGTGAACGCTTTTGGTGAATCGGATGAGATGTAAAATAAATAAATGTCGATGGCGTCGAAGTGACAGCGCGACGATGTTGAATTTATGGCACCACTTGGCTCTCAGGCGGCACATGTACTTTGAGTCAAAAGCAGAGCAGCAGCAGCAGCCATAACAATAACAACAAAAGCAAATACGAAGAGAGACGACAAATTCGTTGAGTTGAAAAAGGAAGACAACGCAAAGGACACCGCGTGACATCGAGAAACACACACAAGCACACACTGAGTGGCGTAGAAAAGCAACACAGCGAAAATCTGCAACATCAATGAATGAAGAACGTTCATGGCCGGCAGCTGCCGCAGCGCTGTGCAACTTGGCGTACAAATGCGAGGAATGAACATTCGATTTGGTGAAAGAAACAAATTAATTAAAAGAACCAACAGATACGCTAACTTAATCTATTCATTCAATAAATCAACTTACATTTGCAACAGTCGTACAAAGGCAACGGCAACAGCAACGACAGCAGCAGAAAAACAACAATAAAAGCACTCAAAGAGCGCAGGCCATGCGGTGTGGGGTGGCGCATGCATGGCTTGTGGCGCGCGAGCAGAACAGTGCACAAAAAAGACGACGAGCAATGTAGCCAGTCAATGGCGTAGCGTTGCAGTGAAGCGTGGCACGGCAATGGTCGCGGGACAGCACGGCATGACATGGCGTGTACCGCCGCCGCAGCGACATTGAAAAGGATACAGCTGTGTGCTGGAGTGGTGCAGTGCAATTTGCGAATGAGTGCGCGCATCGAGGACGACAAGAAGTCCCTCATGCTAAATACGGTCGCGCTGTCATTGGCGCTGCAATGGAGTGGTATTTGTTTTTGTAATGCTTCGTATTTCGTCCATGATTTGAGGCATTCCTTGCATGCACATCTGTATGTATGTACATACATATTTACTTATACATATTTGTGAGTTTGTGTCTTAAGTCTTTTGTTTTTTGTTTTTACTTATAGCCAACTTATACACTTGATCTTTCATCCAAGCTAAACAAAAAAAAAATCAATGAAACAGTATCACATAAATATCAGTAGGCATTTGATCGTACGCATGACTCTAACTCACTATTTGGCTTAAATTTAAAAATTCTCAACATCTTTACTCCCATAATCGCGTCGCTTAACATCTCTGATCGTTGCTTGTTTACTTTCGCATGCTTCCGCTATTACTGTCAATCGATGACTGTGCGGCTTCCCGGATGTGTCCACAATGCACCTTCATACATGAAGAAAAGCACATTACTCGGTGTTGGAGAAAAATGGAAAAAAAAATGAGGCGCTATTAGAGGTTTACGCCGACAGGCTTTGCGGCGGCGGCGTGGTCAACTTCAAAAATATTCGGCGGCGGCGGCGACGCCGGCGCGTGTGGAAACGCCGGCGCGTGTGGAAACGCCGGCGCTACTGCTCATAAGGTAGATTTCAAAGAGCCATGAGGCTACTAATCATATCATTTCAACTCGTCAGCGTTAGGTATACGCCATGCCAATTATTCTATTATTATAATTCTATTTATTTCATTATTGAATTAGTTTTAAATTTAAATATTGTTACTTCCTACTTGCATTAAAATGTTGAGTGTCTGGCGCTGATTGAGGGGCGAACAGAAGAAGGTCTGACGTATATACATACATACACACACGTATCTCTATGTTCTCTACAGATCCGTATGTACTATTTAAATTTAAAGAAATAAGAAAAGTTTAAAAGTTTATTTATTGGGGTAATTAATGTCGCTCTCAGTAAATTCTTGCAATAATCTTATCAACCGTTATGTTAAATTACGGAGTTCTTACGATTCTTTGCAGATGACATATTGAAAACAAGGTTGGTCTACTTTTTTCTAAAAGTTTAACCCATCAACTCGGACCAGAACGGGCCTTTTTGACCCACTGTTCAAAAAAATGGCTTATAGATGGTTAAAATGTCTACTAAAATATGAAGCCAATAATTGAGGAGTTAGATGAAAAGAGGCCGCTTCTATTATAACTGCTTTCTGAGATATTGGCGTTAAAGTTTTTGATGTGTTATAACTTTCTTGTTGTTGTAGTAGGTGTATAAAAAAGTCATATCATTGAAAAGAGTTGTCTACTGGGAAAAAAATAGTTAGATTACCAGTATTCGACCCTAATTTAACTGTAATAAACGCTTTCGTCGCAAAATATGTTACCTATGTTTTTTCTGAGTTACGCTATTTTTGGAAAAATAAAGGAGATCACCAGTGGCCCAAATTATGCAAAAAATAATAATTTAAAAATGTAATTGTAAAAATTGTGTTTTATACAAGTAGTATTTAGTTCCTTCAAACGATGTATTCAATGTACATAAATCATGAGAATTTTGTACAAAATTCATTAGGCGCCGAACGCCGCCGCCGCCGCCGCCGCGCCGATATTTTCGTAACTCGGCGGCGGCGCGTGAGGAATGACAAAAAACGGCGGCGGNCGCTATATCACAACTCCATTTGAATTCCACTGCCCATAGGCTTAGATAGAAACTGAGAGCTACACTGAAAAAATCTATAAATTCCAAATTGCCAGGGGAATATTTTAAAGTGTTTGAGGTCGAGCATCATTTTTATTTTTCTATATCTACGACGCGTAAGTTTCACAAGATGTAAACGAAAAAATGAAAATGTGACCTTCGAGGACAACTTTTTGAAAAGGGCAATAGATGTTGGCGGCTGGAACAAACTTTTAAAAATGGAAAATGAAGTTGTAGATGCGAGAGTTCAGTCGATTAAGCATCGGATCAATTTTTATATCAATAGTAAGGCAAACAACAAAGCTTTTATTTCACAAAGTACCTGTTCTACAACCAATTGGGATTGTAATAAGGTTTTGGAAAGGGCATAAGATTCCAGAAGCATAGCGAAAGCCAGTAAACCGACCAAGTAGGGTGTTCACTTGGATGGAGCACGCAGTGCTGCAGAGTTGTGAGACCTATGATAGTAAACTCACTAGTTTCTTTTTTGTCCCTAAAAATAAGGGAACAAGAGTCCTTGAAAGGACACACTCTGCTTTCGAACTATGCTTTCAAGGAAGATCTTGTAGAAGCAAGACTCAATAGAGAATGTAGCTGCAGGTGCTTAGAATTCTAGAGAAGAGGAGCCGTGTTGTTCGGTGAAGCCCAACTACAAGCGGTGAGGCATAAAGGACCGAAAAGCGTATAACAATTGGCGCACGTGATTGCAATGTGTTTCATTGTCGCTCCGTGGAGGATTTCGAGATAGTATCTGGTAACATTACTGACTTATTAGGTTTAAATATCTGTGACCTTCAACTAATATGATTGATATTTTTTGTCAAATATAAAGCAAATAATTTTATAGTTTCCTCGATCGAAATATTAAATTTTTAAATATTTGCGAAAAAAAATATTTTATTGGTGATTTTCCACAGACTTTACTTTAGTTATATTAATTCGTTTTTAAATTTTAATCCTTATTTACATTTGGACCTTGAGAGAAAAGTTAATTTGCCACGCAGGTCTTCGTCAGTTAATTTATTCCACATCTTTTATAACCATTGGCTAATTTCCTCCACTTTGAGGCACTTATACTCCCCCATTCGTCCAACCCTATAAAGTTTTTCTTTTTTTCTTCCTTTTTTATACAAAGCATAAAAAAATTCCAAGAAATTGTGTCCAAATTCTGAATAAAATGTGTGAAATTTTATAAAACTTTGTAGTTTTTTAATTAACAAACAGACAGCCTTGGAAATGAGAAAACACCATCCGCTGAATCAGACCGCCTATACAAATAGTGTATTCTACTAGGGATGGGAAAGTCATCGAGAATCTGTCAACATCTTCGTAAATTCTCACCCATTGAATGCAAATGAAGAGCTCGAGTTGCTTCGTGAGGCTCGAGATCCCTTGACACAACTCGATTAAACCCCGGTTTGTTCTATTGTTGAAATGCGGTTTACTCGATATTGGAAAAATCAAGTTTTCGAAAAAAAACCGCCTGAAAATACTCAAAAAACCGGTTGAAACCGGTTTCGAAAAAGCGAGTCAATCACTTGGATATACTTGGATATAGTATGAAATCTCAATTAGGTAACCTGTTCCAAATTATATAGATGCGAAGCGCACACCGTTTTTTATTATTATTTGTTATTATTTTTTTATTCCGCATTCATTAACTTTTCCGTATTTTTTTTTAGTGTATGAAAATCTCCTTCGCTTGCAAGCCTCATTGATTCAACTTTGCTGTTGCTGCATCAACCGCTGATGTGGTTTTTCCGCAGCATTACACCTTACGCGCACTTAACCACTGAGGCCAACTCAGATACACACACACACGTAGCAAGAGGAATGCTCACTGGAACCACGCAACTCACAAGGGAAATTTGTAGCATGCAGACTCGTGAAAATTCACTGCTGGCCAGTGGCAAAGTCGTGCAGATTCCCACCGCTTAACGCGTCACTAATACGATGCAGCGCTCGCTTACCATTCAGACGGGTGAGTGTGTGTGAATTTGTCGTGGCTGGCAAGGACCTTGTAGTAGCGCGGGTGTGTGCGCCCACTGACCGACCAACCGACCAGTTGATCGGCACACAAATGCTGCCACACACAGCTACCGCAGCAGAAGCCTTAACTCTTTAACGGCAGTTGCCACTGTCCATGCGACTACAACAGCGGTGATTGTCACTGTCCGAACCTAAACCGTCTGCATCTCTCCGACCCCACCGCAGCAGACCACTCATTGCAGCACACAACCGCCACAACAGCAACACCAAAAAAGTTGCAATAACTACAACAACAACAACAACAACGTAAAACGCACATAAAACGACTATTATTGCCCGTGCTTGCAATCACCTCGGCGCTGGTGTTGTTGTGAAATGATGGCAATTTGTTTTGTGTCGCGCGGTTTTTCGCATCCTGTGGGTAATTAAAAATGCATTCCGTCTGTGTGAACTTGCACCAATAAAACGACACGGCACGACTACACGACTCTACGTTAAGCAAAAAGAAGAAGGAAATATCGAGAAAAAAACTACAAATATCTGCAAAGAAAAAACAACAACTGCTTTGCCACAGCCAGTGGTGACGGTGCTAGTAGTATTGGCGTTTGGCTGACACTGCAACGCCACCACACGCACCTATGAAGTGCCTACATATTTATTGCTGTTAGCCGGTGTGTGTTTGTGTGCGAAAACTGGTCACCGAAGTAGCAATTTGTGGTAATTACATGCGACTAATTTTCATTTAGATTGAAGTCTATTTATCACAGTTGTTTTGAGAGGAAATTCGAAACTATCTGCCACGTCAGCCACGGATGACGCCCACAGCCTTTTTTTTATAGTAAAGGTTACTTGTCTTGTTTTTGTTTTACTTGAGAAAAGATGTTTCAAAGCTTTACAGAGCAATTATGGCTATGGTACATGAAAGTCCTACAAAAAAGCTTTATTGCGAAAATTCATGGTGAAAGCTCTGGTATATCATTTTGCACCAACACTCCCAATGGCCGAGTGACCGAAGCATTGTCATGCCATTCGAGAGACCCGAGTTCGAGTCCGCGGGAAGCGGACATAGCTCTTTTTGTACATTTTTTTTTCTTCTGTAAATTAAATCTATTTTATTTTTTTGACTTTATGGTTTTTAAGAGAAAGATATATGTACATTTTTCAATTTAGTTTAATTTAAAACAAATCTTTTAAATTTCTTTTTTTCTTTTTTTTAAATTAGTGTTTAGGTTTCGTTGTTAAAAAAAAAAATATTTTTTCACAAAATTTTTAGATACATTTTTTCTTATTTTCAACTAATTATTTTTTCTATTTTTAATTTTGTTTCCTAAATTTTTAGTATTTATTGTTTATTTTATTTTATTTTTATTTATTTTTACATTTTATTTTTCATTTATTTAAACATAAAAAATATATTTCTTTATTTTCGGTTAACTTTTAGGGTTTTAGTTTTTCTATATTTTAATCTATTTTTTTTTAATTTTCCATAATTTTTAGATTTCATTTTTTTCAACAGAAACATTATTCTTTTAGTTTCATTTTTAGAAACTAGTTTCATTAATTTTTCCTTTTTATACCCGAGCGTATTATAACTTTGCTCACATAACGATTGTTCGTAACAGACAAAACGATTCGAGAAACGATTCGAAATAGATATGAACAAATGTATACATAAATGATCAGAATGAAAAAAGAAATCGATTAAGCTGTGACTGTCTGTCCGTCCGTCCGTCCGTCTGTATGCCTGTGCACACGATAACTCGAGTAAAAATTGAGATATCTTAACGAAACTTGGTATTTAAGAAAAAACTATGTATTTTTAATTTCATTAAGTTTCTAGGAACTTATATATTTATTTATTTATTGTAATTAACTAATATTTTTCTCTTTTTTTTTAAGTTTTAGACTTTATAAATTTTTTTGTTTAATTAAATTTTTATAAAACGCATAGCTAAAGAGAAACATTGCTTTCAATTAGCCTTTCGAAAGACAGATATTGAATAGCTTTCAAAGCAGTGGCCAGACTTGACAGTTGTCTCACGAAAAACTGTGGCAAACCCGTATTTCACAAAAAAAGGGTTTAAAGCAGCACTTGAAAATCAAAAAGAAGTTTTCTGTGCCCTCACAAGTGGCAAAGAATGCTAGAGCAGTCATCTAACCGATAGGCATTGGTCAATGAACGAAGCGCTCGTCGCCTTCTAAACCGAACATCCGTCTCTTCGCGGATATACGAACGAAGACCTGGCCATTCACAATATTTCCAGTACAGGAAAAGACACTTGGCAAGGAAATCGACACAAGCCAATTTGTGGTTGACTGAAACGTTGCTTTGATAACACGAAGAGGAGCTGCCTTTACGACGCCTTGACTAATACGGATAGGAAGTGTGACTTTTTTATCACAACCTTCAGGTACATCAAAATTGGGAAGGTCTCCGGCGAGCCTTTCGGGACCAAATGAGCAGAAACGTAAGTTTTCAAGATAATTATTCCACACAAGTTGGAAGATCGTATTTGCGTGGGCGAGGTGTACGATGTAGATGAGATGACGCAATGGCTTAGTTCTGTCGTTCGCTTGGATGATGAAGCTCCGGTGATAAGATCCGTGGAGTGCATGGGTGGACAAATAAACTAAACGCATTCACGAAACCATGGGAGGACCAAATGCAGAACCTGCCAGAGATTTCTGCCATTCGGCATGCGTTTGATGAAGATCACTTCGCAACTGAGAGGTTAGAAAGTGATTTCTATCGCCTTTGGCATATGCAGTGGTTGGTGTGAGCTACAAGGTCATATGTGTATTTCCGGGCTTGCATTTACTTAACGTCAATATTATATAAATTTTAGTGACTTCAGCAACCTGTTGAGTAGTAAAAAAAAATACCTATTAAAACTTTAACCACAAACCATTAGTATGACAAGCAAATCACGCGCACTTGGTGGTAAAATGCAATTTTTGGCAACTCCAAAATTTATTACACTATTATTTCACATTTTCAAATTGTAACCAATTACTCAGAACACCTCAACTTCTGTCTGTGCAGTCAAGTAGTTTTACTTAAATTGTCAAAAAATCGTTATCGCCTGTAAACAAATCAACAAACTGGCGCCAACACCTTTTTCGTATGCACCGTTGAGCGGATCTTATGTTGCATGTAGCATGCTACATTTCGTTGCTGCATTTTATTAAAAATAATTGAATGTCTTTATAAGCATCAAATAAAATAAATAGCATAGCAGACATAACTGCATAAATATTTACTTGTCTATAAGCACGATAATACATATATATAGTATATATGTACGTTTGTATGTATGTTGGTGCACATACTATTAACGAACATTAATAAAAATCTTCAAATAAAAGATTAGGCAGGAAAATTGGTCTAGCAAAGCGTGTAGAGTCCCCACTAACGAGGTGTTATTATAAATTGACATGAAAATTAGCTTACACTTGAAGTTTGCTTTTTGATTTATTAGCGCCTGTCAAAAGACACTACCAACTGCCAATCTGCCCTGTCTACGGTGTCTGCCCTGGCTATCAGTCGCAGTTTCTGCCTTTGCCTCTGCCTCTGCCTTTGCCTCTGCCTCTGCCTCTGCCGCGCTAGTACGTACGGGTGGGTATTTTTATTCTACTCTCCCCTGCTCTCTGCTGCTGCTGCTCATGACTTGCCGCCCATACGCGTCTGACAGCCTCAGACCCCACCAAGTCTACCCACTTCGCTTGCCTTCGCTTGCCCCGTCCTTCACCGCTTAACAGCTTGTTAGGTGCTACAGATAATTTATTTTACTTCAACGAGCAGACAAATAAATTAATATGTAATAACAAATAAGCCGTGTGGCAAATGCATTTTATGCTTGAACGCCTCCGCAAATTCACTAGCAAGCTTGTTGTTGTTGTTGTTTCGCTTTAAAATTGCCTCAGCTTCTTCGCTCAGCTCTATTTGAGTTTTCTGCTGTTTTTTTTGGCTGGCAGGCAACCTGAGCTACACACAAATTTAAATGCAGACATATTTTAATAGGTATGTTTGTATGTATGTATGTATGTAATTTGGCTGTGTCGCCCGCTCAGCGCCATTTAATGCACCCAGCTAGCGCCTATTTAATTTTCTGCTTGCTATAAAAACGCATACTTGCATTTGCACATAGATACATACATATACATACATATGTATGTGTGAACATACTCGTAAGCACACAATTGGTATGTTGCATTTATACGCGCCACGCATACGACTATGATATGTGGCTGTCATGCCATGCCACGCATTGCCAACCACGCCACAGCGATATGCTACGCCATACTAAATGCGCCGTCGTGCATGCAACTTGAGGCATATTGCGCCAACAACTGATATTAATTTTATTTTATTTTTTTTATTTTTTTTTAATAAGTGTCGCTTACTTTTTTTATGGCTGATAAAATAGTTTACAGCTTTGCGAAGTGCTAAGGAGTGATAAGCTGCATGCCACACGACCAAATTGCGCTACTGATAACAAATGTCACGGCGAAAATTCGCTTTTGACACAGTTTGTAGGCAAAGCGAGCGAGATTTATGCGGTAGATTTTTAAGGCAAGGACGTTCATAAAGGAAAATATATTTGTATGTATATACATATCTATGCGCATACGTACATACATATTTGTAATTAAAGTAATTTTTGTTCTTTCCAATTTGAGCTAAAAAAATATATGTATTCATGTAAAGAAGGAAAATGAAATAATAGTGATATGGATATGGATTCGAATGGGTATACATATGGGTACAAAGTATGTACATATGTAGATGTGGATATGGGTATGATTATATGGATACAGATATAGTTGTGGATGTGGATATGTGTACAGATATGGATATGGAGATGGACATGGATATGGATATAAAAATGAATTTGCAAATAGATATTTAATGTAGCTTACTTCTGTAGAATCTCCAAAGAAGGGCTTGCCCAGGAAGAAATTCATAGCCAACAATGCTCGTCGAATAGACATTTCGATTTGGTCAAAAGAATTTGCGTTCCTGCGCCACAATTTACTTTTCAGCAGCATTTAAAAGTAGATACTTCGAAGCCTTGGAATAATATCCTTTCCCTATTTCATTGATGGAAACATTATGCTGGCGGTTTTCCAGAAAAAAGCGAAGGACAGATGTAGCTAAATTTTTGCGAATGTCTGAACTGTTGAAAGAATACAGAATACTTTCACGTCCTGTCGATAGCCGCAGTTCCCCAAAACTCAGGGCACTCTGTGAGGCATTCTCCTGGCTTGTGACCTTTGGCGTTCAACGCTTCCGTTAGCCAACA
Organism: Rhagoletis zephyria; assembly: GCF_001687245.7. NCBI lineage: Eukaryota > Metazoa > Arthropoda > Insecta > Diptera > Tephritidae > Rhagoletis > Rhagoletis zephyria. The sequence goes on along the minus strand of NW_016161440.1, from coordinate 24,805 downwards.
GAGGTCCGACTAATCGCAATGTAGTCCCATACTTGGGATGCTTAATGAACTCGGTTTTCTCAGACAATTTTACGGAGGGCAGCTATTAAATAATATTCAGGATTTTTTTTTTTAGTTTTGATGTATGTATTTTCTCCTTTCCTTATGAACTTTTCCTCTATCTAAATGTTTGCTCTTTTTAGTCAAGCCGCTATTAAGTATTAACCATCTGCCATTCTCTTGCCAGCCTAGACTAGTAGCGCAAAAATTTCGCTTAATTTCTTTACGATATTTGTGTCACTCAACAATTTGAAGAGAAATTGCGCCCAATTTATTCTACAATAATAATAACAACACAAACTATGCGGTAATGGGCAAATTTTGCAATTACTTTAACAATAGTTTTACAAAGCGCCGCTAGCAAATGTCGGCAATGGCATTTAGAGGAGCGCTACCTGGAGCGTAAGTAGCGCGCATTGTAACGCATTGTATCCGTGGCAACAGTTGCGCCACCTTCACCGGCAGCATTCATACCACGACCACGCTTAATAAGAATAAGCATCGGTAATAATCATTATTGGCTAATAATCGATGTGCGTCCGTAGCATGTTTCCATTATCCATAAACAAAATTAAGTGACCATTAAAATGCCATAAAGTCAGCTAGCGCTACGGTAGCAAAAGCGAAAGCAACAACAACAACAACGACAACAACAATCGCATTGAGTGTGCACGACCATGGATTAACACAGCGTTGCAGCGACAAAACTGCTGGAAGTTGTTGCCAGCGGCCAGTCTAAAGTTATTTCAGCTACCGCGACCGCATCCACACATCCAACGTTGCTTTACTATTGTCGCTCGCTTTTGTAGCTGTAGTTGGCTGCTGCCGCATAGGCTTATAACCCGCGCACATTCACTCGACATCGCAGGCGTTTGCTCTTCAATTCATTGCTGTTGCAAATTTATAGGCGCGTTTTATGCGCTCGCCGCTGCCGCTGCTGCTGCATTTTGGGTTTATTGTTAGGGAATATCGAAAATCGATATGTTTGGCGAAATTTAAATGGAATGCCGCTGCTGTGTTAAGCGCATAATTTCGCGCTAGTGCTACTGCCGTTGCCGCTGTTGCTGTTGCTGTTATTGCGAGCGCTTCGTGATGGCCATTACCAGTAATGACAACAGACAGATGAATATGCCGCCGTACTTATTCACATGCTCCAATGTCACATCGTAAAGATTCACCAGCATACATATATACAGACATGTTTTTGGCGGTGCCAATATGGTTGCTGACAAATATATATACGTATACATACATATATATCAATCCTTTTGAATGCTGGAAAATTTGCTGCAAAGAGCTGATTAAATCCTTTAATTCTAGGCTGTATTTAAAATTTCTATATTTCGAATTTTTCAACAGTAAATGCGAAGGACATTTAAAGATCAGCAATTTATTTTAAGGATTTATCTACAAGTGTGGAAATGTGGAATCTAGAACTGAAAGAGCAATACAAATGAATATGGTCAGGAAGCTATTTCAATTGCAATAACCAATTTTTGGATAATGGGCGTGGCGCCGCCCACTTATGACCACAAATGTGTATCTCGGTAACCGATTTATCGATTTCTACCAAACTCGGTGCACTAATAACATTAGTACGGAAATGTAATTCGTCCAAAATTATTCAAATACGACTAAAATTGCACCCGCCTCCCTTATAACGGTAAATTTCAGATATACAAAAACTCCGATATTTCAATCACTGAGGACGCTAATTTACTCCAAGCTGATACTTACAACAATCTCTTAACAATAAATAAGATTGTTTTAGACTTTTAGGAGTTTTCTACCAAACTGGGTTCAATTAAATCATTAAGGGCCAAATTCGCAGTGCGTTACATTTTTATTGTACAAAAATTATAACCTAAATGTTAAACTCCACTCACACCAAAAAAAAACAGCTATTCCGATTCTACAACAATACCCATTCAAAATCTGCCGCATAGAGGAGGCTTGCTTAACGCTTATCCTGCCGCTGCAGCTGCTGCTCCTGCTGCCCGGTGTGACCGCGTGACGGTGTGGCGCAATGGTAAATCCCCTTTGGCGCAGCTCAATAAAATACAAACAAATTGCTTTCAAATTGCCAGTCACTTCATCGCCAACTACTGCCCTCTGCTGCCACACTGCCGCTTCGACCAGTTCGGGGCACGCGCTCGGGCGCGCTCTATCTACCGCCTCCTTATTTGGCGTCCGTCGCGCGCTAAATATGACATGACCCCAGGTAAAGCGTATAATGGAATGTAATTACAATCATATTCATACCGCAATAACATCACATTTCACAGCCTACACCCATGCGAGCATACATATGTACATGGAACTGGTATAAGCATATCAGCCAATGTTGCCAGATATTTTTTTTATTTATTTTATTTTTTTCAACACACTATAAGTGTATTTTCGACCAAAAAAATTAAGATTTTCTAATTTTACTAAATATAAATAACAACAAACGATGCATTTAAAACAAAATAACATTAACCATTTAAATTATACTCGACTAAACGCAAATAGACTTTATAAAATGAAACATTTAAACCACATGCGGTTTTAATGAAATGCGGTTTCATTATTTTTCGTAAATTGCTTTGTTAATTTTTTAGAGCACTTGATCCGATAACTCACATTTGATGCCTCCTGAAATATTTTTTTTTTTGTAAGAAATCTTCAATTCTTAAAGGCCTGTCTGCTGCTCTTAAGAAAATCAAAAAGTTTATATAAAATTATGCACAAGATATGGAAAAGAAATTTCTTCTATCAAAATTTCTTCAGCAACAGAAATAATGAAAAATGTATCCTGTGATACTTCCGAGAATTGCAAACTGCCTTCAAAATACGGGAAAGTGCTGGAATTTCTACATAGTTTATTTTTTATTTTGTTCAAAGTGATTTGAGAAATTATTCTTTAGACACTTGCTGTGGCGACTAGAATGCTGAATCCATTTCCTTAAAAATTTTCTTCAAAATTTACTTACAGAAAAACTGAAAGAGAAATTTCAATTTCTCCGTTCAAATCGGAATTTTCAAAAAAAAACTGTAATTTGCACTAAGAGGTAATTTGAACCACTGTGAGCTTGTCTAGAAAACTGCAATTTACAATTGAAACTGCGAGTCTGGCAATATTGTTAACAGCACAATTGAGCGCTCGACACGGCAATGTGGCATGCAGCCAGCGGCCAAAAAACCAAAACGACCGCATTGTAGCACATCGATATCGATATGTAACTGATTCATTCCTTCTACTTATTTGTTTTTGTTGCATTTTGTTTTTTTTTGTTAAGACCCCACAACGAAGTTGCCACATGCGCGTCGCCGGAATTCGAAAATATTGGAACTGCCAAAAAATTTTGCACGAACAAAAGCCAACTCGCACTCCAACGTAGCGACTGTTTGAGGAGGGGGAATACTCAAGCACCTGGCATAGTTTATTTTGTAGAAATAAAAAGTTGCATTGTTTGTGCAAACAAATTCGCAAGATGCAGAAAAAATATGTGTGTGAGAATTGTTGCAAGAAACGTGGGTGTTACCGGGCAGCTGTGCGGCTGGTAATTGGACTGACTGGGTGGCTTTGTTGGCGCATTTAATGGAATGCCGCCTTGTCATGCCGGTAAAGGTGCGCGACTCCAAAAGCGATTGGCATTCTCTGAGGCGACAAAACTGTCACTTAATGAAGTTCAATAAATATTTAAATAGTGTTTGGTTACATTCATACATACATATGTTTGTATCCCACATCTGTAATGGGTAAGTATGTATGTATGTATACGTATGGGAAATATGTAGAATGTAGGAAACCTAAACCGTTTCTCTTTGCTTTAAGGAATATTCTACGTATCAATATTATTGCTTTGGTGCTTTTAACGCTGTGGCCAGCAGAAAATTGGGAAATTCGCTCTCGCTAAGACAAGTTGATCGACTAGATCGCGACATCAGACAAGATACATATCTGATGCAGCTACTTTTTATCAAAGAAGCAAAACCTAGATCGATCGCGTTATCATAGATGAAGAAAAGTGAAATCCTTTAAGCTACAAGTTAATAGCTTTCGCATTCGAACAGCAGCCTTACTATAAAACCGTGCGACAAAGACAAAAAGATTTCAACACACACAAAAGAATCGATATACTCGATCGATACTATGGACCAAATGTAGTAAAAGAGCGTTTGTAGCTTTTTGGACGCCAGGATTTTTTTTCAAAGGACTTTGAAATATTAAGGATATGATTAATTCAAAAAATTATTTAAAAAAATCCGTCCAATGTAAAATAACAATATGAATGCCAAGCGAGGAAGAAAATTCAGTAGAACTTAAAAGCAATAAAGTTTTTGGTTTACAAGGAAGAATAGGTATTGAACATGTGCTTTTAATAAATTTTTCTTTTTAAGTTAATAAAGTTTACAGGACGAAATTCGATGATGATGTCATGTGTATATTAGTCCCCATATAAAAATTGTTTCACAAATAAATATTGCAAATTTTCAATGATATTAAGGACAAAATTAGTAAAGGACATTTTCCATACCCATTCGGCCTTATGCACCAAAAAAAATATACTGTTATAATTCTACAGAATTTTTTCGGCCCATTTGCTCCTCTGTAACGCAGTAGCGGACCAATTCGTGTCTCTACACCAGCATATTGTTACCCGATCAGTGCTCGTGTTTTAACGATCTATACACGAGGTTTATTGGACTGACTTGCCAAGAGGTGGTGTAATCCCTTGGAGTAATTTTGTGCTACCCCGACTCAAATTTTAGTATTTGGTATAGGAATGATCCTCCATGAATCTCCCCTCTCTAGGATTATTCTAAGAGGTCACGCATCGAGCGTTTATTTTTCCCATAGGAGTAACACGTCAGAAAATGTGATCTTCTCTTTTGAGGTCATATGTACATATAGTATATCTATGTAGATATATGTATTTTTAAGAAAATGTCATTAATTTTGAGCTATGTTATCAACACCACACACAAATATATATGTAGACACTCTGAATAAGTAAATGGCCGTACGAAATCGCTTTAAATTAATTAATACACCTCCCGATTTTAATCATTTTCATTAATATATGTATGTAATCGGATTTAAACTGTATTTTAATTGGATGTAAGTCCAAATTGTGGCGTGTGGATTTTTTCCATTACTTCGGGTATAACGGAATATGAATTTTGATCACAAAAAATAAGCTGAAGAAGCAAAATGATGTCATATAAATTTTCAACCTATTAACATCGACAAAAACAACACCCAAATACAAAAAAAACTACAACAGCAATAACGGAATGTGCGTGTAGCAGAGCCGAACATCTTGCGCTCATAAACATAAATAACCGATTGCAACAAGCTTAACTTTTCATCGTTGGTATTTTAATGAGCCGAAACATATTTGAATTATCAATTAAAGCAGCAACACCTTGCACGCCCACTTGTGGCAGCGGCGACAAGTGCTGCAAAATGCACTAAGAAATATTCCAACTCGAAGCCAGCCAAAAGCGACAAGTGGCAGCAGTAGTGGCGGAGTAAATATGTTGGCGGCCAACAACAAACAAAGCAATGCGAACGCAAATTACTGCAAAAGTCAGTTAGTCATTGCAGCAAGCAGTCGCCCAAACAAACAGACAGAACCGGCAGGCAATGCATTTCCATGCACTGATCCATGGCAAGAAATCGCAGAAATAAAGACAGCGACCGACGCTGGACAATGGCGACAACGACGACTGTCAAACTGATTAAAATATAAAAACTTCAAGAAACGAATCCGAAAGTGAAGCAAATAACTACATAAGTGGAATGGGGTATAAGAACAGAGAAAATATCGCACAAAACCAGCAACAATGTGGCGGAGCAACCGCAGTGAAATTAGCATACCCCACCACCCTTGGCTTCCGTCGACACAATGCAGCGGACATCACTAAACACTGTCACTGAGAATAGGCGGGAGCAAGTAACAAAGCAATGAAAAAAAATGAAATACACTCAAAGAAGAAGTGCAAAAACTATACTCAAATGCATGCAACGCGCAGGAAGCATAAAAAAGCGCTACGATAGCTCTCGGGTCGGTCGCTCAACAAGTGAGTTAATGTCCGGACGAATGCAGAAATCAAAATTCGCAGCGAAAGACACAAGTCGATATTGCCTATCGTTGGCTGTGCGCATGCGTGTCGCACCACAGCAAAGCAACCGATGGACAACCAGCCTACACCCACCGGACAGGTGCGTTTCATGGGCCACATATGTATGTATGTATGTATATACGCTCCTTGTAGTCTCAAAATCGCACACAAAGTCCCGCATGGAGATTTGCCACCGACGCGTCGCCGCCGACAAGACAAACAGGCGATTTCTTGTTGTTGCTACATAGTGCTTGATGTTGCTGCCGGTTTACTATCTACATTTGGGGCACTTGTCTGGCTGTTGGCCGGTGTGGTTGCAACATGCGAGGACATTCGTAATGTCATTTAAATTACATTAAATTATTTGAAGGCAAAAAATGGCGACACAAATAAATTCGTTAAAAATGAGATCAGTGTGCTGGAGGGATCGGTGATGAGAATGGAAGGCTTGCGTATAGCAGGAGTCGCAGACAGGTAAGCTAATGTGGTAGACACTGTAAAAAAAAATTAAAGGCATATAATGTACCTCTCCGTCTGCCTTTGTTCATTGCCTTTAAAAATCTTAAGGCCGCAAGGTGTGTCGGAACACTTCTTCTTCTTGGCGGCCTTACGACTTAGTTAAGTTCTTGATCCATTTATGGCATATTGAAATTTGATCAGGTCCCTCATTCTCAAAACTGCTCTTACCCTATCTACTCTTTGCTCCAGTGATCTTGCATTTTTCACCAAGAGGAAGCCTCGAAAGCTGCCTACTACAATAAAATACTTGGCAATCCATCAGAACATCTGCCGGTCGATGCCAGAGTACATACTCCCACCATTGCCAGGAACCCACAGTCGCATTCATTGAAGCTTAAGCATTGGAGAACTAACGTACGCTTAACTTTTAATTTTTGAACTGAAAGTCTAACGAAAACTGCCGGTTGTAGGTGAACCCTCCTCTGCCATAAAAGCATTTCTCCCAGTGTAAACCCCAACCGCAAGCTGAATGAAAAAGCCGCTGATTTGCTGACTTGAAAACGGGCGGACAGGCGAACAAGCAAACAGACAGACCGAATGGCATCCCGACGAACGGGCGGCAGGTAGGTGATGCGAAACTCGTTGCTGCCTGCAGCGCAATCCAGTGTATGTATGTATGTATGAATGCGTATGTATATCGCGTTTTGTTGCTTCGACTACAGTTTATTGCGTTTCTGCTGTTTTGTTGCTACCACACATTGCTACCGCTAGCGCTATTACACTTTGTTGCCGTTGTTGTTGCCACTTGCCACTTTTTCAATATGGTTTTGTCCAAATTATGCAGCACATGCAACAATTGAACGATTGATTTGCTGCACCGTTGCCGTTTCGTACATTTGTACAAATATATAAATGTGTGTCGCTGCCTGCTACTGTTTGTGGCAGCAACAAATTTTATGAATGAAACACAACACGCCACAGCAAACAGGAAATGCAACGGAGGTGGATGTGTGATTGTTGTTGTTGTTGTTGTTGATACCATTTCATTAAATTTATAACAGCACAACATGCAACATTCCACACAGCAGCGGTGGCAGCGGTGGCAGCAACAGCAATACCAAGAGTCATTGATTGCAGCAACGGAGATGGCTGTGAGAAAAAAGTGGGTTTACGGCATTTCAAATGCCGTGGTTGTGGGAGAGAGCAGGCGAGAGGGGCGCGCGCGCGGCTACCCATGAATCTGTTGCAAATGCTCATATGCTTCCTTGAGGCTGCTTCCACGCGAGCTCTTGAAGCCGGTCCAGCGGCAAAGTCTGGCCGGCCGGTTGCTGCCACAGTTCATGAATTATGTATGGTTGGTTGTCCGGCGGAGAGCTGCCTGTTAGCACACAGGCTCTCTTATGCACGCATGCACATATATACATATGTATGTGTATGTGTTGGTGATGGCGTTGCCGCAGCGAACGGTTAGTTGCAAATTAAGCTCCAAATAGTTACGCAAAATCCTGTGTCGAATCGCCACGGCAGGAATTAAAATGATTTGGCCATCAGGCGGACAGCGGCTGCTAAGTGATTCGTATCGCGAACGATGGGAAAAGGAAATTGCCCGTGAGAAAGCGCACACACAAATTGGTGTTCGCATTCCTGTATTATTTCTTCGCCATGGAACGCCCACATAAGCCGATTTAATTGAGTCACTGCATCCAAACTGCTTGGTTGTGGCACGAAGTTACCTGTGGTGCATTTCTTTGACCAAAAATAAATCACCTCAGCATTGCGCTTCCGTCCGATTCAACGTTGATTTCCTTTTAACAGACGCGAGTGCCTCTTACACCCCCCCGGCCCCGCCTGTGTGCTATCATAAGTCATAAATATAAATATGCTCTAAAAAATTGCAATTAACGTAAAATTTTATTGCAACATTTCATTTACTAGTATTTATTTCAATCGATTGCGGCCAGGTGACTTGTTATGTCCGTCGCTTAAACGCTTTTTTGTTGATCGGTCGCTTTTGAAAAATGCAAATGAAAATATACAAAACAGCGAGCAAAAGGGAAACATTCGATACAGAAATGTAATGCAAAATTTATGTTTGCTCCATAAATTTATGCAAATTGTAAGTTATAATTAACAATTCGAATCGTAAATCAAGTGAATTGATGAAGCTACCCACACGTCAGGCGAGTAAGACAAATTTTGCAAAAAATTATTAACAAGCAGATATATACATATGTATGTATGTACGTACATATAGGTCGCATATACGTAAAATCAACAACTCAACCTTGCAATTAAATCAAATCTGACAAATTTGTACACGCGACAAGCCAAAATAAATCAATGAACAAAAAAAAAATCGTATTCAATAAAAGCAATGAGTATAAAACCGTTTTCAGCGAAAAAATTGAGCCGACATCTACTTGCATATCGTCGTTTAAAGTACAAAACCGCGTATCAGCAAAATGCAAAAGTGCGTATGTGAGGATGCATAAATTATTTTCTAGATAGTAAAAACACTCATATTTCAAAATGATTCTCTTTTTTTATAAAGCACTGGCATTTCTGGCTAGTATATTTCAGGACGAATGGATAAGGATTAAGCCAAGAGCTTGTGTGAGCAAATCCAATTTTTTGGCAGCCAATGTCAGAATGACGATACGCGGTTTTGTATTTTAAACGACGATATGTACATATATAAAGCGACTGGCATGGTTATTACGCGAGAATCACATTGGGAGTGCCCTGGATTCGTAAGAAGATTCGGAAATATTAGACAGCTTCTGAATAAAGCAACAAAATGGATGTGCTTGAAAAGGTTGGAGGATGTGTAAATGCTTGACTGAGTTTTCTAATCCGATAGACCGAGGTGCGGAACAGTTAATGCAACGGTCATTTTCACACAGTAATTTACGTGAACTAACCTTAGAAATAGGCCACACTTAATAATAGAACCAGGCGGTCGGTCGGACCTTGTCACTAAATCTTCTATTTCTTACTGAAAGGCTCAGAAATGAATGAAAGCCGCGCTTTTTCATTTGGAGTTTGGCGTGAGGCGGCGGCGACTCTAGCGGCTCAAAACTCACGAGAAAATATTTCTGTCGATAGCCAGACAGCCATTAAAGCAGTAATGTCTACAATACAGTATATCATTTTGCAGGTCACCAAATGTGCACTCCGTTAAGCTTTCAATTTCTGACAGAATTTATTGAAATTAGCAAAATCCCATTTGGGATTTTCTGGCTTAGCTCTAATCGTATCGTGACATGGACTAGATTTAACGCATTAGCCCTGATTTGATAACCCTACTGAAAGTTGTTGAGATGGTAACCACACGTCTGTGCGACATATCATGGTTTGCTAGCCTTGATTTTATGGTAGAAAAAATTTTAAGAAATTTATTTTCAAAGATATGAAGCCTGTAAATATTTGCTATTTATTTAAATAAAGTTCGTTCCGCCCAAAATTTTTTTTTGTATTGAAACATTTCGGTCCAACATTTTCACCAACAGTTCACGTTCATGATAAGTTTCAGTGCGTTTGAAAGGCGCCACGTCTTCTTTTCAAATAGCCCCAACTTTCTCAAAGAGTATGGGATTGGTTTCATATACCTCCACACCATGTTCGAGTACTCTACCATGAACACTTCCGGAGATACATATGCAGTGTGAAAAATTCGGTTTGTATGGGAAGTGCCACGCCCCTTGCACCTAGCGGTATGGAATATACTTTACATCCGATTCTCATACCTACCATATATACCAAAAAAAAAAATCATATAGATCGGTCGAGCCGTTTAGGAGGAGTTCGACCACAAACACCGTCACCGTCGAGATTTTTATATATGAGAAGAAGATATTATTAATTTAAAATGGAAATACGACCGATTCCAATATTCATTTCGCGAAAGAGAGAGCGAAAAGCTAAAAGAGCATAAGTCTCGCAAAGGTAGGTTAACAAAGCAGGGTTAAGGGCAACTGTGCACAACTGCGCAGAACTAGAATGAGATTTCTGGACAAACCCTACATTTTTAATCCTGGAGGGCTGGTAAAAGTTTAGCTCATTATTTTGGGCTTACAGCTATACGTTAAAGGCGGCATCAATTACATAGAAAGGAACACTAAAAAGAGTTCTAGCCTTGAATCAAATATCGCACTGATTCAATATCTGAATATTCACACAAACTAATTCTGAAAGCAAGACAGGGGGTTTGAAGAACAATCCACCTCATAAAAAGAACGTTTTTGACGCATAAAAAATGCACTCACAATCATACTCGCATGATATTGATAATCTCCTCATTTTTCAGCACAATCAAAAATATCAAAATCACATTTATTTTTTTGCAATCAAATTTCACAGCATGACGGCGGCTGCGGCAGCGGCTGCGTTGGCAGCGTCGGCGTTGGTCACAGTCGTAACTGAAACTCAACACCTGGCGGCCGAGGTGTGAACAACGCGCACGCCCCAGAAGTGATACCAAAAGCTACATAAACCGCCAACATACTTACATTGAATGCCGCCACTTCAACGCAAGGCGAAAATCGACCTGAACGGCAACTGGCATTGGCCCACGCACACGGCGGCATACGGCACACCGCCAACATCCTTCGGCCCCACCGCACTCTGCTCGCGCCAGTGTATATGAAGTACGTACGCGCACGTACCTTGAGAACCACAAATCATTCGCTCTTGTCGATATGTAGGTCTCGCTGTCTATTCTGACACTCTATTTGCCGATTGTCCGTCCACCTGTGTGTTCTCGCCGTGGCTGCGGAGTGCACGGGGGCATATGTATGTACGAGTGTTAATGTGCGCCCAGCCAATTGCCGAAATACGATTCCATTTGGTGCGAGTGCCTGGCATCGATGCTCGAAAGTTTTATTTGGTGGCCGCCCGGTGTAGTGTAAATAGCAATGTGACGGGGTGACACTTTTATTGGATTTCAAAATGTTTTATGAGCTTAAAATGACACGTTTTCACTTGACGCGTCTGGTGGCGAGATCGACGGGTGGGACGCGGGTTGTTTGATGGGAATGAGCGTCGGTCGTCTTTGTGCCAATGGGCTGATGATGTTGGAACGCACGCGGCACGTCTCATTTATATGTGGCTATTAAGTGAAGCACGTAGAAGATTTAAGTCGAGATGGTGGATTGTCGATTTCAGCTGGAATTCTGTGAAGGTTTTAGTAAGTGCTTGATATGTACATACATGTGTAGGTGTATTTGTGGATTCGGCATGGGAATTTCGAAACAAACCACAAACACATTGACTTGATGGAGTAATAATGATAATAAGTAAGTACATATAGCCCCCAACAGTAAAAATAGCTAAAATGTGTCATTTTAGTTTTTCACACACTGTCAAGATCCTGTACAGAAACATTATATCCGAAGAGTAAAAAAAGAGGTTCCTCGGCAGTATGTAGGCAGTCCCTAATGCGTGGTAATTAGGTAATAAGAAAGCAGGCGAGTACGCGGAAAATGGATCTGGGATGAGATCAAAGGATATGGTTCAAAACTTACAGCCTTCTCTGCGATTCCTGCACTAACGAGTTGTGAAGATGGCTAGAGCGACTACCAACAGCAAAGAAACTAATCGCGCTCACTTTGGCGACTGCTCGGTTAACGAAGAATACAATATTTGCTACCCAAAACTGAACGATCGGGTTCCCTCCGGACTACTTACGGAGCACTGTAGCATTAGCAATATTGCTGCCAAGTTCGGAGCCGCACATAACGATTTTTATAGAAACTTTTAAGACGAGAAGAAATATAATTCACACAGTTCTTCTTAGAGCTGCTAAACTATTTGCAAGACAACTTCCTGGCGAGCTTAGAGAGCTCACTGAAAACTTCATCGGAGCATTAACTAGGATTTATCAGAGAGTGGAATAAGTGAATCTTCTTCGCGGCGTCTCAATGAGCTCAACGTCTAAACTAACCCAACCTAAACTAATCTACGGAATACCAGCGAACGATACTATCTCAGATTGTAAACAACCTGAAAATGTGTACTTTCAAAACATCTCTCTTCCGGCATCAGCTTGATCGCCAGAAATGTAGATAAAGCGGCAGATGGAAAAACTTTATATTCTCGGCGATGTATGATGAGCTTATTTGGACTTCACTAGCAACAAATTTCCTAAAATAAATAATTATTTTTCCCTTATGGTGCCAGAAAAAAGGCATCACTTAGAAATCGGTAAAATTTATTTGCCAAGGACTTGCAAAACGCCACGATAAAGTTTCCAAGTGCATTCCAATTATTTACTTCTAATTTCGACAGCCGCAGTCCGCACCACTTCGAACGTCCTCACTATTCATGTAGTACATACATACATAAATGCTCTCTTCAACACACTCATTACTGCATTAAAGTCACTTTTCTATTGCAATTGAATTAAATTCCTTTTTCAGCATTGAACATTTCACGGCATTCTCAACGTCCCTGACTAAGCGGCAGCTAACTTTGGCTAACGCATCGCGTTGCCAGCACACGCACACGCACATTAAGTGGCAGTGATTTGGAATTTGGAATTTGTTGGAAATCAGCCCAAAATACCAAAAGCTGCCAACTCAGACAACAGCAAGCGCGGCTGGCAGTCAGTTCGTCAGCGAGCCAACGATGCGAGTCATCAACTAGACACCTCGTCGCTCACACTTGGCCAGCAGCACTGACTGCTCCACCACCGCCGCCTCCAATGAGGGCGCACGCCTTGTTGTCGAACGCTATGCTGCTTTGCCGCTATTGCTATGCCATTTGACACTTTCTAGATTTATAGCCACAAACGCGCGGTGCACTTCTAATGTTGTTGCAAGATAATGTGTGGCACAAAGCATGCATACAAACACAAACATACTTACATACATACGAGTATATAGAGAGCTGCTATGCGCCAAATTCGTATGCGCTAAGTGAGTAAGCCTTGAGGCGACAGTGGTAAGCAATCGGTTAGGGGAGCAAGTTGCATGGCTATGGCGGTGGTGTTGCACTTGACGTGGCAGTCGCGCTGCCAATTCACCACCGCATCGCTGTGGCGCGCGCGTTCGGAAGCGTTGATGTGCAGCGATTGTGCTTTGATTTTGCAACCCATCCCTCCGCCCTTTTGACTCCACCAAAGCCAGCAAAGTCATCGACTAATGGAATCTTAATTTAGCTGCCACCGCCTCGCTTACTCCGCGCTCGGCCACCGATGATCCGATTGTTGCGGCATTGTGGCGTTGTGCCACAACACTTTGCCGCTACTATTTAGAAATACAAAAAATACAAAACAAAAGTCGAAGCGCTCGCCGGTGGCGGTGGCGGGCGGCGGGCGGCAACGGGTTTTGCCGTTACAAGTCGTTGTGGCAGCAGCAGCAGCTGCTGTAACCGCCTGGCTCCATTTTTGAGCATCGCAATCGAAAGAATGTTTGCTGCCAATGTATGTATGTATGTGTTGCTTTGGTGTTGCTGCCGCTGTATTGCTGCATTCGCGCTGTCAAGCATTGTCTTGATTCGACATTTCACTTAAGTTGTAAATTGAATTAAAGTGATTTTGGCGCTGGCAGCGGCACAAATGCCTTTTTAAGTCGCCTTTTTCGTCTCGCAACTCCACATCTTTCCGCCAAGCACTCCTTTCTTTGCCTGCAATTTCGTTCTGCTCCTATTGGGTTTGTTGCTTGTTACATCTTCATATGTTGTTGTTGTTTGTTGCTACTTAATTTACGCGCCTTAAAAAGTGTGGCTGCCACACGAGGCAATGTGATACCATCCGCTAGCGCTGTCATGTTGCAAGTGGTGTAGCAGAGTGCCTGTTTAGCGCAACGTTTCTATTATTTTTAGTTCTTCAAAACAAAAAAAAAAAACAAAGCAAAATGTATTTGGTGAATAGCCATCGGCAGCATAGAACTTAACTGCAAAAATTAATTAGAAACTGTTGAGTGCGAAAATTGCTTTGCCTTCTTTGGGTAGCGGCGCGGCAAGCTAAGCGCAACAATAGGTCGCCAGCAGATGAAGTGAAGCGCACTACTTGCCACAATTGAATGCGGCCAAGTTTAAAGTGTAAACGAATTGCCACATGCGTACGAAGTGTGAGTGTGTGTTTGTGTTTTTGTTGTTCAAAACATCAGCAATCAGCGTTCGACAATCAAAAGCGAAGAAGTAGCGCCCCTGAGGCGTCGTTTAACGGTGAATAGCAGGCAGTATGTTGTTGTTGGTCGAAATGCGAAAATACACTTCTATTGCAACCATCTCCATTTGCCTCAAGTGCGTGCGTACATTCACTTTTGCATTCAAATCAGCATCCACCCTCGAGCGACAACTACTACATTTGACACAATTGGGAGAACAGTTAAGTGGCTTAGTTGTAGTTTTTATCTGCAATATTATTGCAATTAATATAGAAGTGAGTCGTGGCAGGTGGCAAGCACTCAATCTCTTAAGTTAATCGTTGTACAAGAATATAGAATTTGGTAGTACTCAGCTTGGTTTTCCGTTTTACCATGAGCACACTAACGCCATATTAACTGCTGCGTATTGAGCAAATTTAGTTGGAAAACCATGGTTCAGTTCAAGAATGTTTTCCTGAGTTACGCCCATTTTAAGGTCGACATAATCGTCTATTCGAGCGAGTAATTCGACAACCACGTGTCAGGAGGCCTCTTTAGTTTAGTTTAATATAGTTTAACAAATAAAATTTATTCAAGTAATTGTTACAGAGTTTACTCATTTAAACTTCACAAAGCCTCTG
The DNA here is from genome assembly GCF_001687245.7 of Rhagoletis zephyria. NCBI lineage: Eukaryota > Metazoa > Arthropoda > Insecta > Diptera > Tephritidae > Rhagoletis > Rhagoletis zephyria. Next base: position 9,465 of record NW_016161440.1, on the reverse strand, counting down.
CATGTGACGAACGCTGACAATCGACTTCTCCCTCGGCTATGCTAGTCGGTTCGTTGTTCGATTGTTCGGATCAGTTTCTTATCACGTATACTGCTAATGATAATACGTATCCGCAGAGATCCCTTAGGTATCCACATGCCATACAGCGCGAGGTTCTCCTCCGAATTTGTGGCGTGTGGCTTGATGATGTTGTCACACAAAGGGGAGGGACCTAAAGCTTTACGCCGATTCAGAACGGCGATTGTATTTTTATGAGAAGCTGTTTTTCATGGCAAAAAAACGTTCGCCGCTTAGCCATTGACTGCCGAGAGGCGACCGCTATTAAGAAAAAACCTTTTCTCTAGGGCGGGGTAGGGGAATTGACCGGTACGGACGTGCGCACCACTTATTTAAATTAACTTTCTACCAAAATATGTAAAAAAAAGTATAGACACATATAAAATAAAATTTTCTGAATAACTCTTACAGAAATAACAAGTTTCTATACCATAAATGCAACTAAAACTTCACTTCAAGGTAATAGGTTAAGTGGATAACACAAAAAAAATTATCTCAAGACAAAGTTTATGATTTTTGGATCTTATTTCTTTACGAAATTTGCTTAGCAGAAAATAAAGGAAATTTTTGCGTTTTCTTAGTTTAGCATTGATAACAAAATGAAATGCTTCGAAATACGTATTTAATTCTTCGTAATTTACTTTACGTGGTTTTGTTAGGAACTGTTTTTTTTTTAATTTTATTTTATTTTATTTTATGGAATACAGATTGGTTTTATTTTTAGGGGCCTTTCAGAATTTTTGGGGACTCTCCGTTTTTTGTTTTATCGGAAGCTGGGGATTTCTCAGGAACTTTTGGGAAAACTTCCAGGCTGAGCGAGATTTTCTATGCCTAATTTTTTCGGGATATTCCGAAATATTTCGGGACTCTTACGGATTTTTTAGGAACTGTTCGTAATTTTTCTGGACCTTTTGGCGTTTTCAGGGAGTTTCTGCGCTTTTTAATTTTTCGGAGAGCTTTTCGGAATGTTTCTCATTTAAGTTATTCGGTATACTTTGGTATTTACTAGAAAGTTTTCACGACTTTCTGCAACTTTCGAGACCAAACTGTACTGCCTAAAAAAACAAAAATAAAACAAGTAATTTATAAGCGAAAAATAAAACCGACTTTAAAGGCCATATAGAAATTTTGTAGTACCATTAATTTCTTCATGATCCAATGATTAGAACTAAGCCTAATTAGGATGGGGCCACCCTTGAGGAAAACTGCTGACATGGTCTAAAGTACACCATAAAAACATATTCTAGTGAATTGATAACCTTACTCCTTTTTTAAGTCGGTTAAAAAGTGTTGATTTTTTTTTCAAAAAGGGTAAATTGATTTGTGAGGCATTTTTTTGCCAAAAACAGCACTTTCTCTCATATAAGTTTAATTATTGTATGCATATGAATGTAATATGTATTAATGCAATATTTAAAAGCATATAAATGTTCAATTCATTTGCAATAACAACAAAATTTATCGCTTAAACGGCAATAACCGCACAATTTATAAAAAAATTTCTCAAACGACACAACCGCCCACCGGACAATAAAATTCAACTTAATAACTCATAAATATTGCCGGTAATGTAAATGTCGTCTATGATTCAGAGAGAGAGAGAGCAGCACTGCTGCAACGTTACAATGCGCCGGCGATGACAAATTGCATCCTCACTTCCAAAGCGAAACGAGCAAATGAATGCAGGCAAACGCAATAGCAACAAAACAAAAACAGCAAAACTACAACAACAACAACCCACTAAATTTGCAACTTCAAAAGGCGATGACTCTATTTACTTAAATATATAAATACCTACACTCGCACTTGCCTGCATACATACCGACACAACCTAATATTGCATGCAAAATGTGCAGTGTAAAGAAGCATGGCAGAGCGTGCAACATGCCACAACGCCGGCAAATGCGCGACAACCACGAAATTACTGCAATAACCGAAAACAAAACAACAACAGCAACCAAACAAAAAAAAAAACAAAAAATAAAAATGTCAACGTGCAAAAAATGTGTGTCTAAACTGAGTTTATTACTGCAGCAATAGCAACAACAACAGGCAAGTGGGAGTGCCGACTGCCGACTGCCACCCACAACAAAACAGCAACAGCGAGTGCCGCAGGCGGACAGCCAGCAAGCAACACGCTGCAACATCAACCGCGCGCTTCGGCTGCGGCTGCGGCTGTGGCAAGCTGTCATAATATGGGTATTGCAACTAATGGCAGTGCTTTTATTGTTGGCTATGTTGGATTTTGTGTTTATATTTATGTTTTGTCAACATGCGTCAACGAGGAATTTGCATAATTTGTGCCACAGTCACAGCCACAGCCACCACAGCCAAAGTCAAAGTCATTCGCACTCGCATGCCGCCCCCAACCATCGCCTCGTCATCTGCGCGCCGTCTATACAGCTATTCTACAATATTTCGGGGGCTGGCGGTGCAGGTGATGCAGCGGAATGCCTGTTGCAGACAGCAGCTGTTGGCTGGGTGTTGGTGTTAAGTGATGGCTGATTTTGCAGTTATTATGTTTAGTTTTTTTTTTTCGTTGTTTGTTGTTTTTGTTATTGCTCTCTGTTTATTTTACATGGCTTTTGCATGTAGTTGTTCGGACTCTTTGGCTGGCTGATGGCTGATGGCTGCGTCGGTGGCGTTGGTGGCGTAAAATACACAAATTACCTTTCTCAAGTGTCGCATTAAAATTTTCTGCTCTGCAGTACATCTTACGCCTGCTTTTGCGCTTCTTCTTCTTCTTTTGCTTAGTATTTTTATTTTTTAATTTTGTTTTGTGTCTGGCTTGCCGCTTGTGGGAGTATAAACAGCTTTACCTTGTGGCAAGACATGGTGTGGCAACAACGTTGTCGTACGGCAGGGCATTTTTGTGCGAGTTGCTTGCGATTTATTTCCGCACATTAACTTTACGTGTACTTGCGTTTATATGTAACATCGCTTTCATGTTGATGCGAGTTGATCTACATACATATTATGAGCGTGTGGACTTTCGCAATGAACTTGAGTTTTCCCCTTTTCGCTTTGATTCTATGTTCGTAAGTTTGTGTCAGAAAATATGATTGTTAAGATTTGCAACACAAGAAGTGGGGCGAAACTCAAATTAGGCGCTGCATAGAAATACTCTGACATTTACCTACATGTATGTGTTTGTGTAGGTGGCTAGATGAATTTGAGTCTACATATTTCGCTGACATCTTTGATGACTCATCCCTGAAGTATGGATGTGTGCTTCAGTCTAAAGTTCTTTGAAATTCGTATGCAATTGCCTGAATGGTATCCTCTTTAAGGATTTTAATCGGTGATGGACTAAACAAATAAATGTCTTATATCACAGCTTCTAATCGGCGATTCAATATTATCTATATTCGCTCTAAGCCACTGATTCCTGACAGCATTTATTTTTATTATTAAGAGTCTTATTATGAGAAACAGTGCAAATTCTGAAACGGTCCACTGTGGTGTTCCTTCACAGCCTCTATGTGAAGGCTTATAATTGTATCATTTGTACAGCTCACTTGCCTGGAACAGTCATTTTACTGAGGTGATACAAAAGGGAGCAGTCTGCCTGGAAATACGTTGTTGCTACATTCTCCTTATATTATACATTTATTGGATTTTTTATATTTTTTGGCCAAAAAAAAAAGAATGTAATGAACTACTAAAAAAAATGTTTTACTGTGTTTTTCGATTCCTGTGACAATGGAAATAGATTCTTGAATGCACGAACAGGCAAAAAATATGTGTCTAGATCTTTTGAAAAAGTTTACTGCATACCCTTTTCAGGTAAAAAAATAATACAAATTTAAAACTTCCTAACTCTGAAACTATTTTTCCTGAATTCTCCATCTCAAACGCCTTAAAACGCTACGAAATTTTTTTTCGCTAGCTGTTCTCGTTAACGAGATATTAGAATTTGTCCCGAGAAAAGTTTGATTTCCATACTGTGTGGCGTAAATCTGTCAAAAAATTATTTGCCATAAAGCTATTCTTTAAAAATTATGAAGTTGCTGATGGAATTTTTGAAGTTTTTCAGTGCCAGTTCTTACATTTTCAAGTTTTCGTCCAACTGTATACTAAACCTCACAGTTAGGTTTGGTATGTACGTACGTACATAAGTTTCATGTATTCAAAAGAGCTTGGTCTGCATAGAACACCTCAAATTTCCTAAATATTTATACTTTTGCAACCATTGCGTTTCAAATTTTCAATGTGGGGCCATTAGAAAATTTCATTAAGACCTTCATATAACCCATAATATGTATTTCCGATTTTCGACTGATTGATTCCTTGGGTTCGGAGCCAAAGATTAATCCATTCAGATTCGGACGATTTGTATGAGATACAACCCATTGCAGTCATTAACTGGGCAGCATGGATTTGGGCTTTTCAATCCCGTCTTACTGTTCAGTACGAGATTTGTTCCGCTTAACAATCTTTGAGAAGGGAAGAAGGTGATCCATTTTGGAATGAATTTCTATTATTACTTGCCAAGTTTGAATTCTTCAATGTAATTTTTAAATGTTTCGTGTAAATATATGATGGCAGCACAACATTGAAATCGGTTTTTCTTCAGACCATATTTGACAAGAGGTGATGGAATTTCGGTAGAAAATTCGTCAAGACTATTTATAAGGTTTGTTCAACGAGCTACTCAAACTGCAAGCGTAAAAAGAGAAACTGACAAATAACGCTTAAACGGTTAAAGTTTGTGTTCATTTCTGAAAGTGTGGCAATTAATTTTGCTCCCCCTTTACTAGAAAATTTGCCGGCGGAACGCAAATTTATAACCTAAAGTGGTAACGAGTAGACTGTGGAACAAACCGATTGTTATTCGTAAACTGAAATTTCCGTGTATTCCAAATCAAAGAAAAAACTCCAGAAAATCAAATCCCATTGTAAGGGTTTCCTTATTTTCACTGTTTGCGGTGGCTGATTATGCACCTCCACTGTTAACCTCCTCCTTGCAAAGACCAATTCAGATTGCTTTATGCATTGCAATATTATACCTGTAGCACTTAATCCTTTGGATATAACACAAAATTTAATCAGTACCTACTTGCAGCAAAAAAAAAAAAACAAAAAACACAAAACAGCTTCACTACACATCCAAAATACTTTTCCTGAACTTAATGTGCTGCCAACCATATCACCAACAACCGTCAGCGCAACCGTCTCACGTATCACCTGATAATCTTTGTGCCTCACTTTACCAGCATCACTTTAACAGCTCCTGGCACAACTCTCGTGCTGCTGGCATGTGCTGCTCCAGCAACAACATTACGCCATGCTCCGCCATGTGGCACCAACTCACACTCGAACTGATTCGGTGCTGATTTTCGCGAGCGCATATTTGAGCGCGCACTCCACCAACACCAGTGCCCTCAGATGTGTGTGTGTGTGATAGCAAAAACCGAGTGTAACTTCTTTTGGCTAATGGCTAATGGTTGCAGTAGCAAGCTGGCGGCTTTACGCTAGCAGCAGCAGCAGTTACCGTTGAATGATGTTGGACACGAGCCGTAAGTAAACGGCATCAGTGCTTCCAGATCAGTTATGGTTTCAGTTAACAAACAAATTGTTGAAAATATTGTGCAACAGGTGCAACAGTTGGCTGCCATAAAAATTGAGTACGAAATAGATTTGGGATGCGGCTGTTACACATTCGTATGTACGTCTAAGTGTGTGTTTAAGTGTAAGTTTAAGAAAATTGTAATGCATGTCTATGTTTGTGGAATACGTAGCTATAAATTTAAATAAAAATTTTAATACAAATACAAAAAAATATATGTATAAAGACAACGGGTCAATGAAGCAGCAAGTTTCGGTTTATTTTGCTATCTCACTTCATGTGTGATGTCCTTCGTACGAAAATAATTGCAGTTTCCTTCCAGTTTTTGATTTAAAAGGAGTCTAAGGACGAAATCTGAAAGAGCAGCAATCATTTGCATATTCTAGAGTTTTCGAGGCAACCAATCAAAATAAACTCCATTTTTATATTCGCAGCTAAAAGCTAGCCGATTGGGTTGGGTGAGGGATTCGCTAGCAGAGTTCTCACTCAGTTCCAACAGATCTTTCCCATTAACTACGTTCTCTTCTTGACTCTCTTTATGCCCCAGTCTCTACATACATAAGTAGCCTAATAAAATCGGATATACGGAGATAAGGCAAGGTAGAAAGCAAATTCATCTAGTAACTGACCGAGCACAATTAGACAGTTAAACCATTTCTCAACATGAAAGTATTCCTCTATCTCCACACGTGCATTGATTTTTGCTACCTATGTAGATAGTACCATACCAATCTGTCGAAGACTAATGCAAGGGCGGTCCATTTAACATAGCTAAGTCTCATTCCCTCCTTGTAAAACATAAAGGAGAACCCCGACGGGTGAATATAAAACCCGACGAGCTCTTTCTCTGTCACTTCCCCGCCCAGACCAAAAACGGAAGCACTTGAAGAAATAAAATAATATTATTCATGAAGCCGCATGAATTAAAAAAAAATACGATATAAATTCACAGGAGGAGAGTAGCCGCCCAATAATGTTCTCCTCCACAATCTAGCCTACAATTTGCACACAAGAAACTCCATAGATCACTGGCACCAATAAAACTGATTAGCCGCTAATCGTTGGCGTTGTAGATGAGGTTCAGTTGATACGGACGCCCCATTGTAATGCTTCAGTAATTTTTTACGGTATACCAATTCATTCTTCCAGAGCGCTCAAAAAAAAAAAGTCGCCTAACAGTTACACCATTGACAGCCAACGCTCTCTCCTGCGGCACTAAGTGATTGAAATTTGACAAGCCAACTTGCGGAAGGCGGTGCAACATTTTCCTGGTACGATTTAAATTTTCTGATTAATTAAGATTTAGGAGCTGCAACGCTACACAATCGCCACAAAATTGTAATGTTAGCGGCTACATCTTGTTATCGTAAATGTTCCCCAGAGTAAATTAGGCGGAGTGATGGTATGTGGCAATGTAGCGCTGCTCCAATTTGGTGTTGCAGATTTTTTGCTGATTGCTTTGGCAGTTAAGTTTATTGCGGTAACAGCGCATGGTATCAACTTGCACCGGTCAATGTAGTTAAGTTCGCTGTACACACTTACATACAAGCGAGAAATTTTTATTGCAACATTCTTGCAGCCGCACACTGGCACTTCCCACATTTCTTTGGAGTGCAGCACACCCGCCATTGGGAATTCATGTTGTAAGTGGCAGCCACCGAAGACCCATTGCGCACATACAAACAAACAGGCCAACCAACAACCGCTTATATGGTTGAAGAAATAGAATTCGCGCAACTGAAATATATAATAATCACCACGACAAATTCTCTGGCTGCCGGCGATGGGATCACAGCATCACAGCATCACCGCATCAAACAGCAGCAACACCAGCAGCATCAACTTTGCTATCGACAACGTCGCGTCGCGTCACCCTCACCTCACCCTCACCATGGCATTTCTGCTTTGCCAGTAGCATTGTTGTTACGAACGGAAATCAAGTAAGAGTGCGGCGGTTTTTTGCCGCATCCTGTGTTGCATAAAACCAACCAGTCAGCCAGCCACTATGCGGCACTTAAGCTGTGCAACATCAACACAAGACCATCAACCGCGATCAACGGACAACGAATTAAATCCACAGACACCCGCCGCCATATGCTGAACAAATGTAATGCTCGTACGTTTACACTGAGAAATTTGTGTGGCGGCAATTGGGAGCTCAAAATTTTGTTTATTTTTAATTTCTTCTTATTCCTTGGTACTAAAGCTACGAGGTCAGTGTGAATAACCCTACTGCTGTATCACAATTAAGGCAAGATCCAGACATCCTAAATTGTGGCTATATATTTCGAAAATAAATGAAGACATACCACACATCACTTGGTGACGACAGTAAATTAAAAAAAAAAAAGTTTGTGCCATAGATTTTTGTAGCAGGGTTGCCGCAATTGTACATTTAAATAAGAGTGCACAATAGTTTTCAATTATATGTAGAAAGACTGTGAATTTCTTGAAAATTCGTATCGCCTTTCCAAACGATAAAAACGAATTCTAAGTAGGGTTGCCAATTGCACGTTTAAAAATAATGCACGGTAACTGGATGGCGAAGAAAATATTGGAATATGAGCATCATATAAAATATATTTTAAAACCATTTAAAACCATACTTACTTTTGGATAGGGTTGCCACCCAAAATAAAATTATCTTACTTCCCATCGTCGGCCAACTTAACTTGTATATCGCTTTCTTAGTTGTAGACACGTAGTCTTCTTTTTGTATAGGAAATATGGAAGTGTTTTCAGTATTTCTTTATCTTTTGCACTTATATTGTAACGCTATTGAAAAGCTTTAAATATGACTCGTAAAACAGTCTTAAGTCTTTCTATTCGAAATTTTACTTCGGCGCAAATTTATTTAGGCATTTTTGATTAGTGCCCTCAAATGAAATGCGCTTATAATAAAATTATAGTAATATATTGAATATTAAAACAAAGGCAACCCTATTTGAAATTTGTTTATACTCAGGCGATATTATTGGAATTTTATGTAGCACTAACAGGCACTATATTTATATAGTGCGTTTTCACATATGTGCATTAGGGTGGTTCAAAAATGCATGTGAAAAAGGAGAGTCAGAATTTTTATGCTCTCACCCCTAGGATTGTTCTATTCCTAATGCACATATGTGAAAACGCACTATATAAATATAGTGCCTGTTAGTGCTACATAAAATTCCAATAATATACCCCTATTTTTTTTATTTCGAAATCAAAAAATTTTTAGAGGTCGCTCAAAGCGCTTTATTTAACCATTTTTTCATCGCAACTGTAATTTATAGGTCCGCCATAAACCCACGAAAAATGCAATGGGGGGACAAATAAAAAATCGTTAGTATAAAAAATGGTTAAATAAACAATTGGCTACCATTATTGAAAGTCTCCTGAAGAAAACAAGAGTTTTGCGATCGAAAAATATTGATTTTCAAGAAGTCTAAACCATTTCTACGAAAAGTTGTTTTTTTCCATATAAAAATACATGGAAAACTTTGAGCGCTTTGAGCGACCTCTAAATATCTTTTGATTTCAAAATAACATAATATGGGTATACTTTTTTTCGATATAGAACAATCCTACGGGGTGAGAGCATAACGATTCCGACATTACTGTTTTTGGACCACCCTAATGTGCATACGTTCACATCCATATATAAAATTACACCAATTTATCTTGATTCCAGAATTTTTTTCACAGTGTAACACCTTTATGCACCCCTCTCTAGCTGGGAAATTGCAAATCCACAAATGGCCTTAATTACAACTGGTGGCGCTCATTTCTGGCATTCCATTTTTTCTTTTTTCTCATTGCATGGTTTTGCATTTATGCACTCATTTGGCTTTAGC
>NW_016161439.1:44755-51457 GCF_001687245.7 Rhagoletis zephyria | reverse complement strand
TATTGGTGTTAATGCTGGTTCCCAAATAAACGAAGTCGTCTACTTTTTTTACTTTGAAATTTCAAATATGGAGGTATTAATATATTTATTTGTTGAGTTTGGTTTAATATAAAACTTTTATGCTTCTTAGGATTAGATATATTCGACTAATTTAGCCTTGAAGCCCGAGTAAAAATGAAAAATAAAAGAAAAGCAAACAAATTAACGAAATAACAAGTTCATTGCACTTGTCTTCTTTAAGTTTTTCCCATGAGTTTTATATATATGTGCAAATGTACTTGTGTATGTAAGTGGATAAATGAGTACTCGAACAAATAAGAAAATTTTAGATTCCACCGCTCTCTGCCACTTAGAGTGCGGGCTTGTAAAAACACAATTTATATAAGTACATACTTCATTTGGAAAACTAATAATTTTAATACTTGCCCGTTTTCCCGGTTTCAGGTTACTGACTTAAAAAATTACATACAGTGCGCGACATATTCTTAAGGTAACAATTACTTTTTGATAATTTTTGATTTTTGATTTTCTGCAAATTACATCATTTTAATTATTTTTGTTAAAAAAATAGTTCATTCTATAAAACAAAAAAAAAAACATATAAAACCTAGTTTAAAATTTTGTGCAAAATTTGTAAAACGTCATAACAATTTCGCACTTCTTATTCAGAATTTTTAGAAAGTGTCTGGGTCATTTTTTGTTGATAGTGTTTTACATTTTCTTCAATATAAAAACATGCAAATATTCGTTCATATTCATATGTGGATGACCTTATCATTATGTCGCGCACTGTACGGGATTGTAGAGCTGCCTGAGAGGCGACACATATGTAGTTACTGTAGCCAGCAATAAATTTAGCAATTATACACATTGTATAAGTGCATACATATGTACGTATGTATGTCTGTTTGTACTTACACACTGCTTATTTTTCTCCCCTGCCCTTGCGCTGCACCCAAGGCATCGTATTACAAAATTTTTTATGTTTTGTGTTTCTTAAGGAAAATTCTTCATAATTTCCCTCGGCCTGTTTTTCTTGATTTCTGTCATTCTTTATTCACTTTTTATGATACGCGTAAACAAATTATGACTAACGCTTCGAACTGCTTGTGTGACTTATCCTTCACTTTTTTTTTGTAAAAAAAAGGTCGAACATTCACCTATGTACATATCGCTCATTTAATGCTAAAATGTCATAATTCAAAAAATACAAATATTGAGCTAACTATGAATTAACGCTACCTCTACTTCTATGTTATATAAAAATTTCATAGCTTTCATCGATGATCACTAGAAGAAAATATATATTTAATTTTGAGATAGGGCGTTCTTGAATCGGCAGCTGAGATAAGGCGTTCTTCAACCAAATTCTGAAGTAGGGCGATATTGAAAATTTTTCAGATATAGTACGTTTTCGAACTGGCTGCCGAGATAGGTCGATCTTCCACTCAGTTGTCGATATGTAAATTCAAAAATTTAAAGCCGTTTTTCTCGAGTTTCTCTTTTTTGAGTTATGACACTATTGAAGTAAATGAGCGATATGTACATACATATTTATGTACCTATACATATATATATTTTACTTCTGCCCAATTCTGATTGTCAAAAACGAAGTCGACTTAAAAATTTACGTGCCCATAAAAATCTCATAAATTCGTATCTCAATTTTTCCTCTGTTTTTTTTCTTTTGCTTTATCATGCTCACACCTTGCTCATTTTCTTCTATTTTTCGTATCATTTGTTGTTTTTCAGCACCCATTTTTACCTCGTTTTTCAACCATTACCTTCGGCTCGTTACACATAATAATCCCATAATTGACGTTGTAGCTGATTTATGCCTCCAATTAAAGGTTACTGTCAGCCAGTCACCATAGCTGCCGCCATGGTGTCTCTGCGTTGTTACTAAAACCTTTTAAAATAAAACTTAAAATTTAAGCACCCACTTCTTCAAAGTGAAATTGTTAGCTTCTCAGCTTTCCTCGTCGAAAACGTTTTTATGAAATTGTAATTGAGCACATCGCACTAGCGCCGCCGTGACATGGCCAACGTTCATCCCTGAAAAGCTCGTGATGCATAGGCAAAATGCAAAGCTGAAATTGGTCAAAACTTTGCTTGGTATTTTGCATTCAATAATTACTATGAATATTAAGTAAGTACATGAATTTTTTTTGAATTTTTTTTTTTAGATTTGTGGCGCCACGTTCGTGTGGAAAGTTTTCGTAAGCGAAAACTCTATGCCAGACGTCTGCCAATTGCTGACCAACACTCCGAGTGCCGTACCTTTGTAGTGTCTACTCAAGTTTTCCTCTCTAAAACGAGTGAGTGTGTGTGTGTGTTCAGGGACACACCGAAATGCAAATCGCCGCTGCCAGCCAAATGTACTAAATTAAAAGTTTTGGTTTTTCACTTCTTCTTCGAATGTTGCTTACATTTCAATGAAAGTTTATTGCAACTCATTTATTTGCCATTACCAATTTGGTTAGTTAGATTTTCTTTCAAAGGCACATCCCAGTATTTATTTGTGTGTATGTGTGTGTGTTCTTTTACATGTGCGTTTTTGCATCTGTATTATATTGGCTTTATTCACAAATAAGTTTGTTTATTCGCTTGTGACAGCGCATTCAAGCGAAAAGTGGTTTTCATGCAATAAATTGGCTGCCGAAAATTGCAATCTCTGTGGTATTGAAGCAAAAAGGGCCGCCGCTTCATTTATGTTGTATGTTGTATATTTTTTCGTAGATTGAGTGAATTTCACTCCGCATAAAGCTGTTGCATGCGATATGTATATTGTGTAATATTTCAAGCTTATTTAATTTGAATTTCATTTTTTATATTGAAGAAAAAGCTTTAAATACTGACATATGTANTTTGTTTTTTCATACATATAATGTTTATTATTTTTTTGTAGTTACAAAAATTATAAAAAGTCAAAAAACTTTACCTATTTCCCCCAACAATTTCAAATTTAAAGGAGACAGCGTAGGTGGGTTTTTAAGATTACGATTACATTTTGTTTACTTAGGATTACGATTTCTGTAATCGTAATCGTAAACATTTTTAGCATGCCGATTACTGTAATTGTAATTATAAAATGCTTGATTGCGAATACTTTATTTGTAATGCTTAAAATTTTACAATTACGACTACTGAATTCGGTGTCGTACTATTTATGATTACACAGTAACAGTAATTGTAATCATAAAAATTTTAAGATTACAATTACAGTAATCGTTATCATAAAAATTAGGATACGATTACAGGAGTCGTAATCGTTAAATTTTTAGGTTTACAATTACAGTAATCGAAAAATTAATTTTGTGTGGAGCAAATATTGATTTTTATACACCAAACTGGTTCAAAACTATGAATTCGCGTATTTGTTTGGAACTTTTGTTAGATTCTACACGCACTCACGGTCGCAGTACTCTCAATAATGTTCGAATTTGATTAACAGCATTACTTCGACTTGTACTCAATTTTACATACTTTTCGGTGAATGTTCCGCTAATTAACTTTACTGCTAAACCTCTATAGAATATGTAATCGAATGAAATGTAATCGTAATCGTATAGCCAATTAAATTTCAGTAGGATAAAGTGCAAATTTCAAGACGCTAGAGAATCGCGTTGATTTTTAATAAATTGTTTAATGCCGTTAGTGGCATTGTGCAACTATGATAGCACGGCCGAGTAATCATAGTCAACTTATGTACAGTAGTCGAAAAATTATAGCCGCACCAAATTGTCACAAGTTTTAAACAAAACAAAGTATTTAAGTATATTTCAAAATAATTTAGCCCACATGCACACTAATGTATTTAAATAATAAATGAAGCCTTCAAAGTATGTATGCATTACATAAATACTATGTAACGATAGGACTTTATTTGATTATTGTTTAATTTATAAATGAATTGCTTTAATTTTAATTTTGTCCAATTAGTCACATTCAAGAACCATGCTACTTTTTCACTTATAAATAACCATCACTTGAGTTTTTACTTGTTACAACCTAGAGCATTAAACGCTTATAAATATTTACATAGATATATTTCCAGCCGACAGTACTACCCAGCAAAAAACACGATTACCACAGAAACGAAAGTGGAAACGAGCTAGGTGATGGGAATCGCTTACCCTTTCGCTTCAAGAAGGCCTTATTTTAACATGGGCATGTCATTGGAGGTAAGCCCTTACCCGCAGCATTACCTTCAAACGAAGGGAGAACGCATGGATAAACAGAATCCAGAGAAGCGAACAAAGAATGCCTTACAGAGAAACTAATGTAGAATGCCTAGATAAGTACATACTTATTTATATTAAATTGAAATCAGAAAATGTCTTAAAAGATTAAAATTAATTAAAATTTTTATAAATCAGCTTTTATACATACATATGTATTTATTTAGGTATTTAGATTTTCTTAAAAATCGGTATGTACATACATGCATATTTAACTAAGCTTAAAATTGTACTTCCTCACTCTTGTACTTCACTTCATTGACTGACTTCAACTTCGCTGCAAATTGAACAAAGCAAAACATGATTTTTATGCGAGACAAATTTCCACAGAAAGTAACGGTAGAAAAAGAACTTTTGGATATTCATTCTATTTTTCAGCTGACTACGATGCAGCATTCTACTTTGCATTCCCGGAAATGAAGCAAAGAAGCGAAACAAATAAAATATTGTAGGACATTCTACTTTGCAATACTAGCAATGCATAAAAGAAGCGAAAAAGTTCGAAGGCATTATAACGTTATGCCTTCTAGAACACGTTACCACTAAAAGCGATTACCCATTTTTTGCTGGGTACTTACTGTCAGTACGACTTAATTTTGTTATCCATTAAAGGTTCTTCTAACTGTCACCGCGCTTTCACCACACCTATTCTAAACAGGCATTCGGTTTTACTTACTTAAGTTAACAAACTAAGTGAAGTGGCTTGTCATTAGCTGCATTAAAAGTTTCTTTGCCAACAAGGCGATATATGTCGTCTTACAATATTTACAAACCTTTCGTTGTCCCATTGCCGCTGAGTACATATTTAACAACATCCACATAAAAATGTCCTTAAATACTTACGTATCCTTTTATGTTGTGACACTTTTTCAATGGACTGCGACAAGCGCACACACTTTGTTAGCTGGCGACGTGCAAACAACCGTAAAAATAAAGTCTAAATTCCCTAAAGTTTGTCTAAACCAAAATAGATACTCGTATTTATGTTAGTGACTAAACCTCTATCCAAATGACCTTCGAACTTGGAGCTTATATATGTATGTATATGTAGTAGAACTCTGCTTGACTGTCATGCGGTGAAAATGTATATATATAAAATGTCCAAGATGATAAAATGTTAGCAGCAAACCTGCGCGCGCTCTCTCTCTCTCTCTGTCTCTCATGTCAGAGTTAATTGAAAATATTTCACTTTCCTTAATACGCATGCAAACGTCGATAACAGCAACATGCCACCAGCACATACATTTATCAGAAATATATCGCCTGGAACAAAATTATGGCTTATAAAATGACAAGCCAAGGCGCATAAGGGAAACTTTTACTCCTGCAGACCGTCCGTACATGCATACATACATATACAAATAATAAACGCTGATGGCAAGAGTTGACAATATGCTGATAAATATTTTCACTAGCTAGTCACCGATATTTGTACAATTTCTATAACATAGTGCTGCATACACAACTAAAGGAGGTAAATAAATTGAAAGTTACTTTGCTCTTGTCTATTCTCTGTGGCATCTTCTTAATAATAAACGCAGAAGTGCAGAAAAAGTAGTATCACATATTTGTTGTTTGTATAAAATCGTGTGGATAATAGCAACAGGTTCGATATCCATTATATCAACCAATTTTACCACTTTGTTGATAAAGATGTCAACAAAAGTTATTTGTTTTTTGTTATTTTTTGGCCATTTAACAATTATATTCAACAATTTTATAATGAGCTCGAGGCCATTTTTAAATGAAAATTTTTTTTTTTTTTTTTTTTTTTTTTATAATTTACAAGGCGTCTTAGCGCGGTGCATGGGCAACTGGCTGAGTCAGTGGGATCGTCGGTTCGAATCCTACTGAAAGAAGTCTGATGAGGAAATGTGGTGATTTCCGAAATAGCTATCACTTCTACCATTTTTTCAAATTGTTGTTGCTTTTCCACAATAAATTTTTCATTTAAAAATGGCCTCGAGCTCATTATAAAATTGTTGAATATAGATGTCAACAAAACAAAAATTAATGCCAATAGTTATTATTTCTTTGTTTTAAACTTAGGTCGACAATAAAAAAATAAATATCAATAAACAAACTGCATATGCATTGAAACATATGTGCGTTGGGTATAAATAAATCGCACGGTTTCAACAAGACTTAATTTTTTGTTGTTTGCATATACTTTATTGGCTGAGACCTCACGCACGCAAACCGCCAATAAGGCGTAGGTCCATTCCCTAGAGCTCTAGAGCATCTGGATGCATGCGTCTCTTTACGTAATTTTGGTGGTTAAGGCTAGCACTATTCGCCGTTAGTTAGGCAACTGTCTGCTCTTTTCAGCGTTGTCACGATAATTTTTATACCCGAGCGCACTTGTGCACAAGGGTATATTAATTTTGTTCACATAACGGTTGTTTGTAACAGCCAAAACGAATCGAGATAGATATAGACAAATGTATACATAAATGATCAG
>NW_016161439.1:34112-44356 GCF_001687245.7 Rhagoletis zephyria | reverse complement strand
ACTTATGATCACATATAAGTATATCGGTAACCGTTCTACCAATTTGTACCAAACTCGGTATGGTTATTGTACTTGCCACGTGTAAGCAAAACGTTGAAAATTATTGAAATCGGACTAAAATAACGGCCGATTCTCATATAACGGTAAATTTAAGAATTGCTTAAAACTTCAATATTTCGAAATTGAAGGACGCTAATTTACTCAAAATTGATACATCTCGGCTTACCATCTAGCGGAAGGTTTCGGAAGGGTGAAAAAACATATATTTAATACTTGCGCCGGGTATTTAACGTTCGGCTCCGCCCGAACTTAGACTTTCTTACTTGTTTTAACATACATACATATTTTTTTTTTACTTTATTGTCACCTTTGCTTAGTACTTACTGCACGCGCAGTACGCCACTATAGTTGACATCTCACAAATTTGCCTGTCATTGCGAAATGTTGACAGCATAGAATTTGGAAGAGTATGGACACTGAACAATGATAATAACAAAAGAAGATAAATATATAAAATAAGAGTAGAGAGAGGAATACCACAGCAACAAGAAAACTATGAAACGAGTAGTACAAAAAAAACACAAATAACTACGCATTGTCTAATATTTATTCACAGGGAATGAATTGTGAATATTCTTAGCTTAACCCTTGACCCACTACAACTGAGAAGTAGTTGCGCATAATGAAACACATATTGTAAAAAACACATTTGGTGGCTGCATATGTCTTTACATTAGGCTTCTGACTTTTTTTAGTTAAATATGGCTGTGCGGAGAGGATGAGAAAAGATAAACAAACAAGTAAAGAAGTAGGTATAAGTGTGGGCGAAACCGAACTTTTTGCCCGATTTCAAAGATTTTCAACAGATTTCTCAGCTGGACCCTTCAATTCGTTTTGGCTGTTACAAACAACCGTTATGTGAACAAAGTTATGGTACCCTCGTGACAAGTGCGTTCGGGCATAAAAATAAAAGATTGAAGTTTTTGTCAAAGTTTCACTGAAAAAAATAAATAACAATCAGTTAGTACATATGTACATAAATATGTGGACAATTCCAAGTCAACAGAATTATGAATACGTTCAAAAAATCGAAATTACAGATTCTGTTTGTTTTTTTTTTATATTTTTCAACAGATTAATGAAATATAGTGATTTAAAAAGCATTCTACTGAAATAGAGATAATTAGGTCATTTGAAAATGTATGTTGCTCTCCTCTTTTACATGGAATTACCCCTATATGTATATGCATTTTTTTGTGTATGTCTTTTCCAATACAAATTTGTTTGTTTCTCGGTGTTCTCTTCAGGAATGTTTTATACAAAATATTAAATATAATTATTTAAATAAAATGAATAAATAAAAAATTTATTTCATAATTTAAAAATACATATATATATATTATCAAACAAAAGTCGTTGGTATTTTCTCCTCTATCAGATTTACTTAAACAAAAATCAAAAGGAAATTTACTTTTTTAATATAAAATTTTTTTCAATTTACTTATATAATAAAAATTAACACTATTGGAATACGCTCACAAATAAATAATAAATTTTTGTTAGATAAAAGTTAATAAACTATAAATTCATATACATTAAAATAAAATTATTGCATTAAATAAACAAATATTTAATTAAAAAAAATCATATGCCTAATGTACATGCATACATGCGTACAAACATGAGTATGCAGTTCCTCTACTTACATATCTACATACATATTCCTTTATCTTTGTCATGCTGTGCGTGAACATGAAATGGGCCGAATTGACAATGCTTAACCGACATTTGCCCTACTCTGACATTCTTGCACTCCAGTCAAGCGACTGACATGCAACAACACACCTACATACGTATGCACATTTGCAAAAGAAAGAAAACATAATGGACCATGTATGTATATGTATGGTCTGTACATAATTGAATACATGTATGCATGTATGTGTATTCATTTATTTGATTTGAATAAGTTAAAATATTTCCATTAACTTGTTTACATATATTTGTACTCCAGTTTGTATGTACATGTAGTTTTTGTGTCATTTGTTTAATTTCATCACATCATTTAGCAATTATGCTTGCGGCATGTAGCGAAAATTCTTGTCAAATGCAGTTCGCAACTTTTGATGTTTTTACATATGTGCATATGTATGTGCGTGTAGTAGTTTTTTATCTACCTCAAAATAGAATTTAATAAAACAATAAATTTCCTTAGCTTTATTGCACTCGATGTATTGATTGCAAGTGAAGCATTTTTTTAATTACTGATTCATATCTCATATGTTCGCAAATATGTGCACTTTTTTTGCCTGAAATATAAATTTATCTTTTGAAAATATGCTACATTGAATTAAATAATAAAATTAATTAAAAATTGTGATAGTAACTTTTCCTCGAATAACTGTCATAGTGTATGAAGAATTGAAGCAAGGCTGCTTGCTGCATTCTGGGGAAGCCAAAAATACCAAGTATGTACATATCTATTTAGCTTCAGTTCAGGTGAGAAACTCCTCTTTAGACTCTCCCTTCAAAATTTGGTAGCCTTCTGTATAATATTGTATGGCATTAGGCAGTTAAATGAAGGTGTACAATAGTTGTTACATCTGCGTATCGAAATATTCGCTTATATGGATAAGATAGCCGAATGGCCTAATGAACTTTGACCTATGTAGCGAAAAGAACTAAGCGTAAATCGAGAAAGGTTCCCATTAGATCCCATAAAGTGTGGGGGTATTTCCCCAGTGCCACTACTACTACGTGCGTGAATATGAACCCAGAAAAAACTTTCAAATTTTTGGGAAATATGTACTTATTTTTGTATCAATGGAGTAACGCAATACAAGGCGCCTCGAGACAAGTTTTGCTTATACATTGCATTAATGGACGTAATGCAAGAAATTTTACATTTATTCGATTACCTCCCATAAAATGCACATGTTAAAATAATGCATTCTGTTAACGAAAAGGTAAGCAGTTACTCTCAAAAAGGGGTTCCCCAATCGAGAGTAATCGCTTGCCTTTTCGTCGCCTTTATTTGTGTTAAAAAATTTAATATCTAAAGAGCCATATGGTTGCGCAAACATTTTTTGGGCACATTAGCAAAACATATTGTAAGGAACATTTTGACACCTAAACGCGATAAAAATCACAACGAGAAATTACAAAAAAAAAATAATAATTAAAAAAAAAGGTTTTAAAAAAGTTTGAAAAATATTGTTAAAAAAATTCGTCTAGCACTACTAACATTAACACATGCGTCGATATATCCATGATAAAACCATTTACTTTTATCATGGATATACCTACTGTATATGTAACTATGTATGTGCATATAATCATTTTGCAGTGGGGTTAGAGGGTTTGAATGGACTGTCAAAATAGAAAACCTATTTTTTGCGCTGTGCTCATAATATACCATAATTTTCATTTTCCGCGGTTCTGTAAGCCTAATATTCCTAATCACGAACTTTAGAATTCCATTTATCAACTTCTTAAACATATGGAGACTTTAAAAAAAAAATGGAGACATTCAAAAATTTTTGGAGATTTTCAAAATTTTGAAGAATAGTCCAGGGCATTTCAGAAAACCTGCTGTAAAATAAATACTTTTGAGTGCTAACTTACCGTAAATTAAGTAATTTCCTTTCCTTCGTGAATTCGTGAAGTGGTCATTCCCTTGTTATCAATGTCCAATGCCTATAAGCGCTTTACAGAGTGGATTTTCCAAATTATTTTCTCAATGTTGATTGCCTATAAGTGTTTGTGTAGGGGTTTTCCGCCAATTCTTTTCTCAATTTAATTTTTTTGCAATCAAAAAGTATAGTTAAACTTTTTTTCTATACTAATTAAACAAAATCTAGACTATTGACGTACTTAGGTTAATGAGCATTGGAGTTCTTTTTAGAACTTTTGGAGACTTTCAAAATTGTAGAGAGTGTCAAAATCGGAACATTACCACTTCATTGCACATAATTTAGATCTTGATATTAAATGCAGCAATTAAAAAATTAATAAAAAAAATGAATAAATAGAGGTATTTCGTCAAACCTATAAAGCTTCGTAAATTATAAAACTTTAGTGAATTACATAAACCATTTTTTTGTAGCGGAATTCGTAATTTTATACTGCAAGCCCATTCGAACTATTCTCCAATGTTTCTCTGCAACATTTCTAACCTACACTTACAACAAAATTGTGAATGCTCAATTGCTTACATTTAATGTTGTTGTAATAGTCATGGTATGTTTATTGTGCATGGCGAGTTTTTGCGTCGTCGGATGCTTTTATAATTTTCATTCATTAAAGCAAACTAATAAATTTGACGAGTCGGCAAGTGTGCAGAAAATTAAAAAGAAAATAAACCTCTAATAAATGAAAAGAGCAAATAGCTAAATAAAACAAACCCATATGAGAACTTGTAAACTACATACGAGTAAGCAAAGAAACAAAAAAATTTAAATAAACATGCAAGTGCCTATTTGTGTGTAAACGCAAGTTTGTGGGCAAATAAACAAAAGACAGCAATAATTGTTAATGTTTACTTAAAACAAACACAATGGAAGTAATGTTCTTACTTAGCTGGAAATATAAAAAGATTGTATGGGAAATAATGATGTTCCTTTTTATTATATTTATTTATTAACAATATTTTGCAGTGACATTTGGTTTTTTAAAATGTGGTTTTGTATATCCGCATTCAATAGCTGAAATAAGTATATTTTATTCATATTTGCAAAGGAGTGGCGTTTTGACGTTTCAAAGTAAAATGCAATATTTTTTTTTTCGTTTAAATTTCATTTGAGTATGTAGGCTCACATACATGTGTACATATGTGCGCTCATGTCTACATGTCACTTTTGATGGAATGTCGTCCCATGACCCTAATGATTCTGAAAAAAAATGTACATACATACAATGTGAGAAGAAGGTATTGTTGCTGCCTGTCTATCGAAATTTGGGTAGAATGTTTCCTTACATGTATGTACGTCAGTAATGCCTCTCTAAGTACTTCACAGATTTGAAGCGGCAGCTTTATTCTTCATTATCGAAAAACAAGGAAATGTAGCATTAGTATACGCTTACGTCTATGTATGAAGATGTCATGGGCGAGAATGTGTTTTCTGTCTTTTTAGGAAATCCCAAACATTTACCCGATTTACTTACCCTCGAGCAGAAGATAAATATAAACGAACAAAAGCCTGTGAAGTATGATTAATGTTAATTTGAAGAATCTTCGACTTGGCTATATAAGCATATACATACATACTGTATAGACTTATGTGCATGGATACTTACACCCCGCGACAAAAGATAGCACATCAACAATTTTACCAGTTTTGACTACTTTTATTATTTTTTTTTTAAGTTTCATAATTTTTATATAAAAGTATAGCTATTTATCTAACAAACACCATAGAAATCTAATTTTTGTTTAATTTCTAGAATAACTTTTTTTTCAGTTTTATAGCGTATTAAATTCTAGTATAATAAGTGCAAGTTTTAAGTTGCTGCAAAATCGCGTTGATTTTTCATATTTTTTTTTTGCTGACGGGATCGCACATTTTTTCCATACAAAGTAATTTTTTGAATGGAAAGGAGTGCGTACCGCCGTCAGAAAAAGAATTATCAAAAATCAGCGCGATTTTTTTGAAACTTAAAACTTGCACTTTATCATACTAGAATTCAATGAGCTATAAAACTGCATACCAAAAACTATTATAGAAATTAAAATATTTGGAACTGGGATGAAAATTTTGTGGAATTTTTTTAATTTTTACAAAGTCTGGTAATGAAACTTAAAAAAAGCAAAATAAAAAAAAAATATTGATGTGCTATCTTTTGTCGCGGAGTGTATATACACTTGGGGACAAAATAATAGGTGCAAAATTCAAAATGATGTTGTTTGCTATCACGGACCGAAAGTAATCGTCATTATGAAGGATTTTTATTTTTTAATCGTAGCAAAATTCTTATTTCTTACTTATATTTTTTCGACCATATTTAATCGTTATTTTATGATTTTTAATTTTCCGATTAAAAATTATCGGTATTTTATTATTTTTTCGATCATCTTATAATCGTTATTTTTACATTTAAATTTTTATAACATAAAAGATTTCATTCTGTTATAAAAACGCAAACTTTCATATAACGGTTAAAAGTGATCGAAAATAATAATATAAATCCCAAGTAACGATAAAAGATGATCGAAAATATAAAAATTACATAATAATGATTAAGTTATGATTTTATATAACCGTTACGTTAACTGTTAGCAACTTATGTTTATATATTGTTTATTTTTAGCAACAAAACCACATAAATAAAAATTTCAAAAATTTATCAAAATTCTAAAAATTTTCATTAAAATTTTAAACTTTTTACTCAGAATAGTAGCCCATTCAAATTTAGCTTAAAATTGCCGGTCTCAAGCCGTTGATTTTTGGCACTTTTTTCAGAGGGTGTTGCGCATGATCCGTGTATGGAAGAAAATGAGCAAACCCCTTTAGTAAAAAATCTCAAAAATCCACGGTAATTTTTAGCTTGCGCTTTACTTTACTAAAATCTTATTGGCTACAAAACTCCATACTCGAAAATGTTCTAAAACTTCTGGAAGAAAATTTGAATTTTTTTTTAATTTTTTTTTTTGAAATTTTATTAGTTTTTGTCAACCGTGTGTAAGCTTTAAAACACTTGTTTATGTTGTTCCGCTTATGAATATCTCAAATAAAAATTATTAAAAATATGTAAGTAATTAAACATAAGCTGCAGACAATATCATTTTGAATTTTTCATCTATAATTTTGTCCATAAGTGTACATATTTAAAAGCATATTTATGTTAATCATTGCACATTTTTCGTTAAAATGGTTTCTCAAAAAATTCATTAAATTAAGGTTCTTCCAAAATTTTGAAAGGCAAACAATTTTAAGCATTTAGTAATTGATGAGTATTGATAACTTGCACCTCTGCTTGTCATTTCGTTTTAAAATATATTCATTTTTGTGCAATGTCAGTGTGGCTATATATTTCCAAGCGAGTTGTCAGCATTGAGCACTTTAAAAATGAAGAATATGCAACTAAATGCTGATGTATGTAGTGTATGTTTGTTGCTACATAATTAATGTTTTCCTTTTTTTCCCCACGCCGCACTTTTTTTCAAATAAGTTGAATGACTTTTTGTTTCCAAATACACTAGTATCTTCATTTCTTTCTTACAGCCAAATGAGGATGTTATGCACAATTGTAATGATTTAGTGATTACGTATGTATGTACGTACAAAAGGGCCAATACAGTAGTGATTGAATAAATACTGATATCCTCGAAACATTTTGAATATGTACTACTGTAAATGTATAAATTGTAAATGTATATTTATTGTTTTAAAGAGCGATTAGCATCTCGATAACTCCGCGCAAAAGTGCGATACCCGGCCATAATTTATTTATAGTCCTTTTGTATTTAATCAGAATGGTTTTTTTGGCTCTTGCTCTTAAATATCTTTAAACCGTCCTTTTTTACTTACGTAGCCCCTCTAATAAAGTTTTCCCAAACTGTCTAAATGCTCGTAGAAGGGTCTGCTTCCTCATTTTTCGTAAAACCACTGCGTTTCGGGACCCAGTAGAGACAGACTATATAATTGCTGTCCAAAATATTGTTGCTATCTTTGTCGTTTTTGCACGCATATCAAGTTAGTCGTTAGCGCCCAGAGGGCCTTGATGGCAGCCTGACTGTCCATAATAAAGACTAGTTTTGACTGAACTAGCTCGCTCGATGAGATCAGCTTCACCAGCATGTTACAAAAAAAAAAAATCCCATTATTAATCGAACACGATCTCATTCATGTGGCTGCTTCGGCGGGATTTTGGATATTCTGTTAATCTAGTTGGCGCGCTAAAGATCGATTGTAACATGGGCTGTGTGAATGGCGCGCCATGCTGCCGATACCAAAGATCCTTCAAGTCCATGTCTTCCATTTCTGGTCATACAAAATCGTTTATCATGCATCTGGAGCGCTCACCGTTGAACGAAATAGCATTACCAGCAGCAAACTGTCACTCTTTGAGGATGCATTGGCTTTTCGAAGATCACGTGCGGCTTTTCCAAATCTCAAATGCAGCAGTTTTGCTTCTTAGCATAGCCGCCGAGAGAAAAATGTGCTTCCCAACGTATTCGACTTTAAAGCGGTTAATTTTGTTCCGCGGAGATATGGTGACACTTTCTGTCCAGATTTCCAGGGCGAAAGAGCTGTCACTGTCAAAATTCCACTATATAGACCATCCACATATCTCAGCCTGGAAACGCTACAGTTATATGGGAGTCTATGGATCTCTCTGAAAGGTAGTTTCTGAGAGTAAATGCCCTATCCTGTTTCAATGTCTATTTCAGAGCCATTTAGGAAGATCATCCTGCTCGTCGCTGCTAAGCGTGATGGAAACCTCCCAGGCATTTCTGTTTCAAAAGTGGATTTTGAAGTTACGATTAAATCTACGCATCTTCTGCACTATATCCCGACTCTTTTCGGAGTTAAGGCATTTTTATTTTTTTTTTCAGGCATTTTTATTTTTTTCAGGCATTTTTATTTTTATTTTTATTTTTTTTTATGACGCCTGTGAAGAAGGAAATTCGCCGGCATAGCACCATGCACTACTTGCCACCTCACAGCTGCACCTGCTTACTAAAACCTCTCGAAAAACGATGCTCAGCTCGTCTTAAATGTACATGAATGCGCATTTGTTCTGCAGTGCGAGTGCAGAGCAGTCCGAGAACAGACGCCATAATTCCCAGAGCACTATTTAATGTGGCGCTTTACAAGCTTCTCCAAATTGTTTCTCTACAAAAGTAATTAAATAACTTATAAAGCGTCATCACATATCTTGTGCTCCACTGTATACCTACGAAGCAAATTCTCATATGCACATACATTCATATAGGTATATTCACATGTCATTCTCGTCGAAGCACCGTTCACCTGTTGAACTTAGCCAGAGACTAGCACTTCGTTGTACTTGAGTTAATACCAAAATCCGCTACTTCCTTCGAACACTTCTGCTGTAGCACCACCCGGAAAATGTTGTTCAACGTTGAAGACGAACATTAATCTCTGTTTGTTACACTTCACTTTTCGATTTCTTGTAGCCACTCAAATTTTTTATTGCTTTATTTTTTAACGCTTGACTTACTCATGTGCCGCTTGCTTTTCAGCTCGTGGCACTTCGCTTGAAACAGACAATATATTGCTCGTTTTTATGGCGGAAATGCAGGCAACGCCATCTTTTCACAGACACATACATTCATACATATGTACATAAGTGTACTCGTGTGTCAACTGCGCTTCTTTTATGATTTTCGTTGATTTCACACTTGTGCATACAGACACAAACGTTTGGTTGCGTCGTCCCACTTCTAAGTGTTTATGTTTGCTTGATGAAGTCATAAATCTGTCAACATTAACTCAAGAAATCCTAATTCATAGGAAATTACAAAAAAATTAAAAATACTTTCAACTTCAATTAACTGAAGCTTAAATTGTATGATTGGCTAATACGAGAGAGAGAGAGAGAGAGAGAGAAGGGGAGTATGTGTGTGTGTGTATTACAAAAACTGCATTTAATTTTTTTTTCTTTTTTTTCTCTATTTATGTATATATTAGGTGAGTAATTAAATCATGTTGCAAGCATTTCTAATTATAGATAATTACAAAATAGGTTTTTATGTATTTAGAAACCTGTCATAAGAAATACTAATTTATTTAATTGCTTGAACTGAAAGAAAATTAATCAGAATGTTTTTTCTTATGATTGTGACTAGATTAGATTTAAGTGGATAATAGGTTTGCTTCTGAAATAAATATATCGAGCCCTAATGGCTAAAAAGACAGAAGCGATATTTCTTTTACTTTTTTTATGCAGAAATGCATCCAGATGGTCCAGAAACAATTCAGCATCAAAAACATAATTAAAAAAATGTCGTTTACGTCTATTTGGTGGTTAGGCCATATCTACATAAATACGTAGCTTAAAGTGCAAGGTCAGTTATTTCAAGTTTTCGAGACATATGCTGCTCCATAGAGTTTGAAGCTAAATAATTGTACTCAGATTAAAATTGTCTTTACAGGCACTTTTAGCTACTTTGCTTATTTTTCTCTTTTAATTTTAAAATAAATAATATAAAAAAAACTTTTTAATATACAACGCTTTTATAAATGGACTAAAAAGTAGAAAATAATATTTCTCAGTCCCAT
>NW_016161439.1:0-34067 GCF_001687245.7 Rhagoletis zephyria | reverse complement strand
CCACCTATACCTCAAGTGGTCCACAAGTCACTTCACTTACAAAGCATTCGATTTAGTTGACAATAGTCAAACTAATTTTATTTAAAGAAATGGCGTGTCGTCTATTTCCGGTGTAGCAAACGTAGTACATAGGGCGACATCTAGATGTCATCTACCTCGCCCTATTCACTATGCTTTTTTATAGGAGCTTTTCAAAGCTTTGCTTTGGTGTCGGAACACAACATTGAAAGTTTCTGGATCCACAACATTGAAAGTTGATAAAAGCGTTGTAATAACCTTAATTATCTTTTCATGAGCAATTACACTTTAAATGCACTACTTTGTAGCATTGCTAAACCATTCCATAAGAAGCCGACTATCTACATACATATATCAAACACAATTTGTTCTCATCGTCATGTAAGTTTTTTTGTTTTTTTTTTTTGAGTTCAACAACATCATCGTTCTCCGCAAACTATTTACTTAATAAGTTTAGGGGAGTACTTAGTATGGCATTCAGTAGTTAATTTCATTTTGCATAGAATTTTTAAGCAACCAATTTGCCAAACTCTACGTAAATTGACATAATGAATAATAGAAGATGCCGTCACATCACTAATTGCATAAATATTTTCTGTCTGCATGTGTGTACGTGGGAATGTGTTTATAAGAACCTTAATAATTACACAATGTGTTTTCAAAAAGTTTTTATTTAAATATGCACTATTTGTGGCAGCAATTTTCATAATAAACCAGATGGTTATATCAATAAAAGTTAAATATGTACATATGTACATATATACAAAAATGCTAACTAACTAGTTTCACAAACACAAAACGTGATTGCCACCAATAAAGTAGAAGTAAGTAGAGAGCACCTAAGGCGAAATAGACAAGTAGCGTTAGTATATAACTTTTGGCCTTTGAGCTAAGCTAAATAGTTCTTTGCGAGTGACAATAGAACACAGTTTGGATTTTTTTTACAAAGTTTCTAAATTTAGACTTATGGTTTTTGTTAGATAATCGGGTGCACTTTTTTTTAAATGTTGAACATTAAACTCGTCAAAATGTCATGTTCCTATTATTTTTCACATGAATGTATGTTAAAAATTCACTTTCGTTCTTATAAGAACTTTTTTCATAATTTTTTTTTTTTGTTTTGCTTAATTTTTGCTGATTTTTTTCGGATTTGAGTAGTGCTTTTGCCGCCATGACCGAGTACTTAGAAGCGTCTACAGCCGATCGGCAGGTCCATGGTTCGATGCTTGGTACCAGCATTATAAAAAACTTTTTTTTCGAATAGCGGCGCTACTGGGCAGGCAATGACAAACCTCCAAGTGTACGAAAAAGCTTCTCATAAAAACCATAACTCACTCCATTAGTACTTATTACAAACTCAAGACGCACAACAAAAGTTAGAGCTTCTGCCAAACTCGTAGGAGGAAAATGTATAACAGCCAAATATTTTTTTGTTGCACACTTATGGCCTTATTCATAAAAAATAAAGTAGCTTTATATAAGGTTTTTAAATTGAAAAATTTATGAAAACGTCAATTTATAAAGCTCTTTAAACCGACTTTATTTTTTATGAAGTTATAAAACTTGTGAAGCACCGAGAGTATATCAGCAAAAGGTAAACTAATTAAAAAATCTGCAGAGGATTCCTTTTTTTCATAGGTCTGCCAATGTCTTTCGTCTAAAACAGGTAAAACCTAACCTGGTCAGTTTGATTTAAACAAGTCTACTGCCATCCAATATTCAGCCGTAGTTTTCTCCCTCCGCAGTGAATACATTGCATGAAAAATCACTATCAACTAGTTACAACCATTCATAGCTTCAAATCACTAATAGCCTATATTTTCAATGCAAGCGAATTTTCTGTAGGATATTTTTAATTTATGTACAATATTTCATCAACAAATTTTTAGAGCACCAAATATGTTTGTTCACGTCCATAATATTTATCGTGCGTGCACACAAACAGTTTGTTCATGCTTTTACCATAAATAAAAATTCAAAATATTTCACAGTAGAATGCTTAAACAAACATAATTATCATAAATTTACGACACACCTAATTGGAAAATAATTAACAAACTTGTCGAATTTTCTATACAAATTCGAATGTACAATAAAGCGCCACCGATACCGGCACCATCTAAGTTCTATGCCGGCATAGCAAATTTTAATAATATTGGCGAATGAATAAGTATGTATTAGATTGTAGATTGCATGAAGCAGACGCCCACATATGTTGAGGTTCTTCTCGCTGCTGCCACATATTACTTAATTAATTGGTTTTGTGGAGTGTGCAGTCATGTAAAATTACTGGCAGATGTGGTTGTGTCACAGAAAATGCCAAAAAAAAATTTAAAAAGTTTGATTTGTGGCAGGTGAAAATAATTAAGCAAGCAAACTAATATTTTAGCATTTTACAAAATATCGGTGGAATAATGTATACTAATTCATATGTATGTATGTATGCAAGTTAATGTACAACCCAGCCGGAAAAAGAAGAAGTGCGTCTAAATATGTAGGTAAATGCTTTTAATAAGGGCTTTTTTTGATAAGACGTTCTCTTCGGAAGCTATTTTAGTTTGAAAAAAACGTGATGTGGTTTATATTTTTTCTCAACGTAGCTTAAATCAACTTTCTCCCAGAATGGTCTCTTAGACGTTCTAACTTAATAATTTGTTTAAATAGATATACATATTTAGGGAGTTCACAAGGTGTTGTATACACACTGTTGCACTGTTTATTTATTTATTTCAGTCAAGTGAACAATAAATTCTAACTGACTATGAGGAAAGCAGACTTATGGCTATTTAAAAAAATTATAAAATACTAGATTTTCCTCATCCGCTTCGCTGATTGTAGATATGCAACCCCTGCCTGCTAGATGAGGTGTAATTTATTTCAATCAAATAAAGTATGTTTAAGACTGGCCAGAAACAAAAAAAAAAACATTTAACCCGCTTCAAAATGCTATGAGTGCATGTACTTTCAAGCTAAAACTTTTTTAAAAATATGTCTCTGTGATAAATTTTTAATTGACTTATTGTCTGAATTCCAGCCCAATTTGAGTTTTTAAACAGATTGCAACCCCTCTATATTTAGTTTAGAAATGCAGCCATTTTAAAACCATTTCACTTAATTTTTTAAATAATTTTATTTGAATTTAGTTTTAAAATAGTTGGAAACCCTTTTGAAATAGCTCAGAAAATTGTACATGTTCAAGCTAAGAATGCGTTTGACACTTTTAGTTGTGTATAATTTAATTAAATTCGACTCAAACAGATGGCAACCCTCTTCAAATTATTTTCAAACTTAATCTTATTAAGCGTCTTTTGCCTGAAACCCACATTCTTTACGTATTCCAATTACCTAATTCCGTGCATTCAAGTAAAATTTTAATTTTCAAATAGGTGGCAACCCT
Organism: Rhagoletis zephyria; assembly: GCF_001687245.7. Taxonomy (NCBI): domain Eukaryota; kingdom Metazoa; phylum Arthropoda; class Insecta; order Diptera; family Tephritidae; genus Rhagoletis; species Rhagoletis zephyria. The sequence goes on along the minus strand of NW_016161439.1, from coordinate 30,652 downwards.
CTTACATGAAGTTTAGATAAAAAAAAACCTCCTCAAGCTCATTTCTATTGATACCCATATTTAAAAAAAATTTATTTAGATGAGTTTAATGTAGTTTTTATAGAGGTGGCAACCCTTGTAAAGCGCCCCAACGATATTCTAAAGGTTAAAAGTAACGGCTTCTTAACTATTTTTCGTTTGACATCCAATTTAATTTTTCATATAGCCTGCGAATAATTAATTTAAATTTGACTTTTCAAACAGTTGGCAACCCTTTTTTTTATTTAATTACACTGGGTCACAAATTTGAACTTTGATTTTGTTCTCCAGACGCCACTATTCAATTTGTATGTAGNGTCACAAATTTGAACTTTGATTTTGTTCTCCAGACGCCACTATTCAATTGGTATGTAGAACCGCTCGCTGATTCCGAAAATCAAGTTAATTTTTTTTTTGTATGGATACGTTTTCGAGATATTTGGAATTTACCGTTATTACGCTTAAAAAAAGAGTGGTTGCGCTTAATCAAGTATATCTTGCGAACCAATTAAATAGTCGTAATACGAGATACGGCAAATTAAAGAAAATCAAATTAAGTGGTGTCTGAAATGATTAATTAATTTCTCAGTAACTATCGGGGCCATTGAAAAGTGATGTATACACGGTTTATGGAGAATTTTATCAGCTTTAATTTCCCGTACCTCGTATTACGATTATTCAATTGGTTTGGTACATTTTTTATACAGGTGGCAGTACTTCCCCATGAGGATGGAATTGAGTTTTGTATCTCCATACCATACCTAGGTAAAAAAAATTTACACGCCTAACATTTCGCCTAGGGACTATAAAGTGTTGTCTTTCCAAGAGGTGAGGACAATCCACTGATCCATTTACAATATTGGTCACAAAAGTGGAAGCGAGGATAGAGGTCTGCTACTCAGGATTTAAATATGCAAAAGGAACCAGCGCGATTCATATGAATGAGTCAGTTCAGTAAAATTAAATGATTCCTTCTATGCTTCTTACATAAATTGGTATTTTTCTTTTCTTTATTTCATGTTTCTAATTTTTTTATAAAAGCTTAGCAATTTACCTGACCAGCGCCACATAATAATAAAAAGTTTAAAATTTTCGGGTGCAAATGTTAAAGTTTGTTGAATTTTCTTAATTTGTGGACGAAGTTTGAAATGTGGATTTATGTGGCGCTGGTTAGGTAAAATGCTAGACTTTTATAAAAAAATTATAAACATTAAATAAACGAAAGAAAAATAGCCAAAATTAGTCAAAATATCACTTGAATTAATCATCTGAGCACAAGGGTATATATGTATGAAGAATGGTACTGTCTCCAGATGAAAGAGGCATAGTCGAGCCCTGATCTTACCAGAGAAACATAAAGTATCTTCAGAGTGTAAGGATCTGAAAAAGAAATACTATTATGCCGAATAAAGGCCAGCATTGTATTAAATTTTGAAACAGTATAGTTAATGTGGGTAGAGAAACACAATTTCATATCTAAATTGACACCTAAATCCGAAAATTCAGCAGTCTCTTCAGAAGTATTAGCATGACCCTTGATATAAACCCCGAAGAATGAATATTATAATTTGATTTCTTAGGTTACTTTTGATATTGGCATCAGAATTATTAATGTATTTTTTGTACATTATTTTGTCGAGGCTATTAACTTTGACTAAATACACATACATACATATAGTATTGGTACTGAATGTAGTAAAATGTTGTAGATCTACTGACCTAGTTTTAGATTTATTTTATCTACAACTATATTACAGTATACAAAACTTTGTGAACTCCCTAATTGTTTATTTGCATACCTTTCGTAGGCTAAAGCTCAAACCCATCAAAATTTAAAAATAAATTCCTATAATAAGCTTAAAATAATTATCTTCTCAAAAAAAATATAAAAAATGTGCTGCCCAAACCAAATCGAATCATAAAACCAAAAGGCACAATCTATTTTCAATTTCGCAATTCGATTTCTTAGAAATATCTTAGTATGCAGTTTTGTAGCCCATTAAACTTTAGTACAATAAAGTTCCAAGTTTCAAATCGCTAAAAATTACCGTTGATTTTGTAGATTTTTTTTGCGGAATTGAAAAATTGAAAACTTCGTGGTATTTCTTGCATTTTCCCCCGAGTTCTCTATGAAATTAAAAAAAAAAAAAATCTTGTAATTTTTGCTGTTGAATGAGCTATGTTTTTACAAAAAATTACAAGCCTTTGTTACGGGAAAATATGTATAAATAAATAAAAACGCCAAAACGTCGGGGTATGTATATTTTTGACGCTGACTGTATATACATATGTAGTATCTTTAAAATGTTAGTTTTAATTTTTCGCTGCTCCTCCCTCTGAGCGATGCGCGATGACCTGCCGACAAGAGGCGGCAAAATACCACATAAGTCAGAGTTTGCGAGTGGTTGTTAGCTGCCGTCGCGCTTAATAAGATAGTTGATCGTTTGCTATTTTTCCGCCTTTCTTTTGCTCTAAACTTTTATTTTTACCGACATACTTTTCTTGCTTACGTTGAATGTATGTGAACACACCGTGACGGCCTTTTGACCGCTGGCTCAAGCAAAAGCCGCTAGCTAAAAATGTGCAAAGCTGCAAACAACACAACACAAAGCTTTTTGAGGTACCCAGAATATACAAATAAAAAAGAAAATCCAAGACTCGCAGCAAAATTTAAGGATAATCATCGTGCAATTGTTGAGATTCTTGTGGAGCGATTTTCATGAAGTGAAAAGCCTAGCTAGAGAGTATGAAACATTTTTGTGCTAGCGAGCGATGTACTCATACATACATACATACACCCCACGGCAAAAGATAGCACATCAACATTTTTACCAATTTTGACTACTTTTCTTTTGCTTTTTTATTTTCTTCGTTATTTTTATATAAAAGTGTGGCTCTTTATCTAAAAAATACCATATAAATCTTAATTTCATACTTTGTACAGAAATTATAAAAATTCCACGAACATTTCATGAACAGAATGACTGTATTTGCACACAAATTATTTATTCAAGTTAAAAATTTATTGGTGGGCACTATGGCAAATGGAGTTTTTGGGCGATGCCCGCCCTATTCAGTGTCCGCCCAGCTTCGAATCGGTGTGTTGTCTTCCAATTGATTTTTGTCTCGGATCTTAGCCTTGTCTTATCTAAGCGATTTTTTTGGACATAAGATGCTGAGTATCTATTCCTTGAGTTCGATTTAAAACATTAATCATCCGTCGCAAATACCTATACTTGTATGTGCACAACTACATATGCTTTTGAATATTAACAGCATATCATCAACTATTATGTGTACCTTATGAAAACCTAAATATAAATATCTCAATATTTACTCTGCTATTTAAAACCAATCTAATTATTTACCATTATTTATATTTACAGGTAAGCTAAAACTCGTCAGATAGATATTTTAGTAATAAATAATCAACAATACCTACAAATGTTCAGAAGCAACCAGAAAAAGGTATACAAATTAATCTAAACTTTTTATACAAAATAATGCAACTTATCAAACACAAGTTTTTACATATTTAAGTATAGACCGGTCTCCCCTTTTATTCCGGAAATATGGCCACTTGTATCCCAAACACTAACAGCCTATAAGCCTCGTCTCGTTCTAACTGAAAACATTTGGGAGACTTTCAGACTCATACATATATTTACCAAATAAAGAGTGTTGCCGAAACAAATATGAGCAAATCAGCAAGTCTATAATTTCATCTTACTTGGCGCTTTAACCGCCTAACCGATTTTGGGCTGGTTCAACAAAGCACTCGTTTCTCTTTGTGCCAACTGAGGCCAATAAGAAATGTGAACTTAATACTCTGAGGGCTGGCCCGACAGTGTCCATATGGCCAAACCAACAGAGCCGCTGTATTTTAATTTGTTCCACTATGCCTACGGTGTCCATATTAACCAACGTAAGATAAAACACATTTTTTTCAAAATGATTTGGGAATACGTACATAAATACAACTTGTACGATAAAAGTACCTTACCCGTATCGTAATTTAAATCAAATTTTTACCAGTTAATTAAATTGTTTAATTGTATAACCTGTGCTTTATAGATTGTACAAAGATTACCGATTAAATAGAAACCCTTAAGTGGGGTGCGAAACAAACTGGCGAAAGTTTTCATTATATTTTATAAGGGACATTTTTATTTTTCATATTCTGCGTTTAAAAATTTATCTCTGAAAAATGCATAGCCGATTTAAAGGACAGTTTAATAAATAAAGGACAAAAGGCGTCCTTTATTTTGAAAAAAATAATAAAGGACAGGGGGTTAAAATAAGGGACTGTCCTTTAAAATAAAGGAGGAATGGTCCCCGTAACTATGCCCATGTCATTGTAAAGCTCATTTATCTCATCGTTCCATTGGCTCGCCGTCGCTAATGCCGCAAAATCTTACTCCCAGACCCGCTTCATCGGATGTGGTCGTTTTCCATGCTTCTGCACTACGAAGCGTAAATAAATAGAGACATCCCCTCACAGCGGGCGATATAAATAGTAAGAAAAAGTCCTACAACTGTGGGGAATTCACAATTGGACTTCTTCTCGAGTGGCTTTTCTCACTTGGGTACTCTATTTCCGTTAATGTGGGCGCTTGGGATCATAAAGATGTGAGGTAGTACTCCTAAATTAACAGCTTATGCTGAAGATCTTGCTATTAGCTTACCTAGTATATGTCTTAACTCGATAAGTGTATTATTCAAGAGGACACTGACAGATAGAAAAAAGCAGAAACTACTTGCTTTAAGTAGTGCTCCCTCACTGAGAACGTTGAGGCCTCGCTATGCAGGTGGTGTTCGCACGATACCAGAAGTCATCTCATTGCTGTCCGCATTGCGGTGTTCTGACGAGTCTGTAGCTTCGCCTACTGCGTCAAACAAGTTCTCACGAACCTTTGTTTGCAATTCCGGTTATGGTACCTACTAATAATCTACCACGCTCTAGACATCGGTCTTTAGGTCATCGTGTTCGTTCTTACAGGAATTTGCCCTGGTATTGAAATCTTCCTCAAGTCGCTGACCTTTCACATGGATTTAAGAGGGCTGTTCCAGTCGGGGTCTTTAGCTCTTTTGCACCGAAGTATTTTTTCTTCTCTCTTTTTCCTTACGAAAAATATGACTCGGTTTCCTCTTCAGTTCCCTATGTTTTTCACACATAGCTCGCACTGCGCCCGATCCCAGCGTTGACCTCTAGCCGTCGTCTATTTTTCTTCAGCGGCACGGAGTTCCTCATCGTGCCAATTGTTCCTTCGCGCTCGCGGAAATGTAACGACTCCATGGGGGTCGAAAGAAGTGATGCTCCTATTTTCGTGCACATAATCTAATGCATATCTGCGAACATGTATATATTTATTCGATTTCTAATTAGTATGTATATTTATGCAAAACACATATTGCGACCACAAATGTCATTAATGTCATTGTAATGGGAGACGCTCTATTAAAAAAAAAAATTTATAATGCATACGCTGACATACGTAGAATGTACCGTGCTATAGAACTCTTTCAAGGTGCCGCCAGCAAAGTTTTGCAGATAAAATAAAAATTTAATTTTTTGCATTAATCAAAAACGTGCACAACGGGGCGTAAAGCTTGACTGCCACTGATTTATGTGACATAATCGCATGCAAAGTAGCGATAAATTAAATAAATGGAAGTATGTATATACATATACGTACATATGTACACACTATACGTACATTCCTATAAAGTCAAAGGCTAACTATTGAAGAAGAAAATGTAGGAAAATATTACTTCTTTGTAAGCACGTCGAACGTAAAACGCCCAAAGAGTCGAAAGTCAAAGCAAACGGCCAACAAAATTCGATTTCATTATCGAAAACTTCTTTGATTTGCCAAAGGGCAAACAAGCAAAAAACAGCTCAAAAAAATAACGCCAAAATAAAGTTTGCGGTGGTAACAATTGTTTAGGCCAGAAGCGGCAGTGGAGGGGCTAGAAAATGGGCCGCAGCTCGTACCAAGCAAAGTAAAAAGGAGTGAAGTGCCATAAAGTCATTTTCCAGCTGTCATGCGGTTATTGTTGTGCCGCAAGAATTCTTATACTTCGTATCTGTAAGATATGCACGGTATAAAAGAACTTTTTTTATTTTATTTTTTCTATTTTTAGATTCTTGACTACATGCTAGCAGAGAGGGCAGAGGAAGCAAACTAACGCCAAACTTGCCAGCTAAATTTGCGCCTCGTTTCCTACTTTTCACCTTACCCGTACAAGGGTACATTATAACCCTGTGGGAAAATCTTTAGTTATGAACTGGTGCGCTTCTAGTACGTTTCGCTCCAGTACTGGTTGGCGATATGTAAATCTCTTTTGCATACAAACAACAATGGTTGTAAGAAATGTACGTTTACATACCTGTGGCTGTAGCTGAGTTTGCCAAAGTGCTTTCCGTTATTGGTTAGATTCCAAAAGACCCCAAGATGTTAAAATGTTAACACAAATTTTTTATTTTTTTTTGTATTACCAAGCTATGAAAAAGCATCTGCGAAGTGCAGAATGGAAGCGTAATTCAAAGAAAAATCCGCCAAGCACGTATCTATGTAAAGTAAAATAGCCACCGGCTGCATCCCTTTTTCGATAGTTTCGAACCAGTTCTAAATTCCTCACCTTAGAAATAAAATAGTTTTTAATATTATTGCGTATTTTTATAGATTTTTTAAAGGTCATTTAGAGGTCACGACCTGTCGATTTCGGTCAGAAAATTAGATTTTGTAGATTTATGAGTTTTTGAATGACTATTTTTCATTCGATTTCAAAGATCGAAAATGATCTGAGAAGAGCATATATAGGCCTTTAAAATTGTATATAATAATCTATTGTCGCACTTGGCTTGTTGGGACTTTTTATCGGGTAAAATGAAAAAAAAATCATATTTCTCTTAATTTTCTAAATTTTTACCATCGATAATTTCCACAATTTCAAAATATGTAGCACTATCTAGAATTAAATCTATTTTTAAATAAACTGATAACTCATTCATTGCAATCGCATACAAATTGTCGCAGTTAGGCGACTTTTCTTTAATACGGCCTCGAATTCATATTATTTATGTACCGGACTTTCAGATTTTTTTATGTGTTTGTTATGACAAAGGCGAATTCATATTACAACAAACACATCATTTTGACAATCTGTACGCCTGCAGCGAAAATCTTATTCGCCGGTAACACTACCTTGTATAGATTCGCCTTGGCTATATCTATTAAGTTTTTTTTTGTTTTTGGATCAATGATGGTTGTTTGGAAGAGATTCTCTTATTTTTGAATGCGTCATCAAATGTTATCACAAATAAATTTGAGAAAATAACTTATTCACTCCGATATAATTAAATTATATTTTAAAAAGGGGCTTCTTATCCAAAAGTATTCAATTGTATAAAATGCCAAATCGGGGCAAATGTATCAAGCAGAAAATAAATTGCCCACCATGAACCACCAGTGGCAACTTCGGCAGTGATCTGCTGTTTCGCTTTTTCGCACTTCTGTGGATATTTTGTCTCTTTGAGAGCGAATGCTGCTGATTCTCTGAATTTATTCTGCTGCTTAATTTTGTCCGCTCATTACGAGTACACACCTATTTTTGCCGGTACATGCAATAGTGGACAGGATATAAATTAAAATAAGCAAGTGTCATTAGGTGCATTCAATAACTTTTCCAGTAAGTACTTGCAGCGAGAACGTACAAGAAATATAGAGAGTAAAATTGAGAGGAAGAAAATATTATCACAAAAAGTTATTGAAAGCAAAACTAGTAAAAACTTGCAACATACGCCTTTTTGACACTTTCAGAAGGTTAAGTTTTGCCGCGCAATTTTCTTTTTGATTGGGACTATTTCCCATCGTCATAAAGATAATAAAATATACATTAGATTTAAATTGTTCATCCATATTTTCATTTCACTAATTACTTATATTTCATCAAATCATCCTCTTAAACACTTTGTTTACTTTTGAATTTGAGACATAATCTTACTTTTTGACACCTGCGAGTTCCTGCTGGTACAACTTTTACAAGAAAGAATTTGCAGCTCTCTCATGTTTTTACGCTCTCGTTTTGGCTTTCTCTTGCAAGTTTTTTGGGTTATTAAACGCTTTTCCAGTAAAAACTTGCTAGCTCCAGTAAAAACAAGTAACAATGTTTTGATATTGAACAAACCTATTAAAAACTAAATCACGAACATTTTTTGTGAAAATTTAAAGTTTTATTAATGCGAAGAGAACGAATTGAAAATAATAAAGTGAATAAAAAGTTCTTAAACTAAGGCAGCTTAGCTTTCTTGATGCGAACACTGGAAAATATGCATTCAAACTTTATGCTAGTTTCGTAGTTATTCGGATTCAGTAGATGTCACGAAAATTCTGACTATAATGGATCCAGTGATATCCCTGAATATTAATTTCCCTCAAGGCCTAGCGCCTTTAATGATAAAGAGGGCAAGAATAATAAAATACAAGATTGCGACCATCAGAGTGGATTTTAGAGAATAATTTTTGTGTGACGTCACACTGGTGCATTTACGAGAGAGAAATGCCAAAACGCGAACAAGAATAGAAGAAGAGGAAACAATTTTGCAAGAACAACGTAAACAAGTTTCACAAGTGTGACGTCATACAAACAGTGATGCTGTCAATTCACTGAGGGCGGATTAACGATATCGAGATGGATGCCACCTTAGTTCTGTGAATCCTGATAACATGGACTATCGTAGAACTGCCATATTTCCTGCTGGCTGTTATCTTCTTCATATTCGATGCACCGTGGACATATCTTTTGCTCCTGCCTGCATTTTGCAATCGGATAACGGTAAGCGTAACACTTCTTTTGTGCGCCAAAGTACATCTGAAATCAGTTCGTTGGCGGCTTGCAAACATTTTAAAAAATCTTCCTCACAATCGCACGGAAAACTGAAAAATTTGATGTTTGTGAAATGTTCTTTAATACCCATGTACATTAGACTGCGTCACACCCCATACAAAAAAAAACATAAAAAATCGGTACTGTTTTTCATTGGAGTTATAAAATCTATTATATTTTAAGACGTCCGCCAAAAAATATTTCGAAAAAATATAAAGATTTAAGCGAGCTGGGCCGATTTGAATATACCTCCAAAAATGGAGTTTTTTGTGAATAAAAATAGTTTCTTAAAGATGTCTTTTGAAAAAATCCCCTCAAATAACAAAACGGTTTAAGCTTAAAAAATTTGCATAAAAAATATTAAAAAAAAAAAAAATTAAAATTTTAACGGAATTGTAATAATGAGATTTTTGATGCGGTTTTTTTTAACTTTTTTCAAAGATTGCTATAAGGAAAACTTGAATAACTGATCCTAAGCTCTTCCGATTAAGACTTGTATTTATTTGCTAATAAGCTCACTTAAAGGATGAAAGAGAAAGGTAGGATGAACGAACATCATTAAAAGTTGAATTAAGATTACGAACACATCTTTCATCTTTGAAAAAAAAAAAAATTGGGACACGAATGACTTTTTTTGCACATAAAAAAATAGTGAGAAAATACCTTTCTACCGAGATCCCATAAGTCTAAATCAGAATAGTTTTAGCCCAGTTATTTAAGTTTTTCGTAAATCAATCTTTGAAAAAAGTAGAAAAAAACAGCATTAAAAATCTCATTCTTACGATTCCGTTGAAAAGATTTTAAAATATTTTTATGCAGATTTTTTAAGCCTAATCTGTTTTGTCTTCTAAGGGGACTTGTTTCAAACAGTACTTTAAGAAACTATTTTTTATTCATAAAAAAACTCCATTTTTGGAGGTATTTTCAAATCGGTCCAGCTCGCTTAAATCTTAATATTTTTCCGAAATATTTTGCTGAATGTCTTAAAATATAATAAGTTTCATAGTCCCGGCAGAAAACCGCAACTTTTTTTTGTCATGCAATCTAATGTACATATGTATTTATGTATGTACCAGAGAACAGCTTTGAGTATGATCGAGCCTTTTTGATCACACTCACTAAAAATCAAGCACAAGCGAACGCCACACTCGGCTACTATGTGTTCGATCGAGATGCATACCCGACAGCTGCTTTGGTTACGAACGAGTCTGTTCGATCACCCTCGCTATAAATTGAGCACAAGCGAACACCACACTCGGACACCCGCAGCTAACCCGAAAATTTGTGTAACAATGAAACGGACACCCGAACATTGCGATAAAATGCAGGACAACAAAGAAATTTACGCTGAAGGTAACTGGCGCCAATATGTTCCCACAAAGCATACGAAAATGTTGTTGCTTTGTGCTTGTGCATACGCAATGAAAAAATTAGAAGCGAAGTAGACAAAAATGTTTTTGCATCTATTTCGTATAGTTTCGCGTGGAAAGCTGTGTGTGTATATATTAGAACACAGCCTAAAACTATGTAGGTACATAAGTACTTTTACAAAAAATAAATGTGCACCGAGTGTATAGGGCTTGGGCATTGCCGATCTACACACATTTATACCTAAATGGATGTAGGCGTCGTGATGCCGCATTTTGTATGAGCAAAAATATAAGAAATGGTTAAATGTACACTTAAACAAACTACCGAAAAATTCAACCTTCTCTTTACCCTCTACGCACAAAAACTAAGAACACCGCGATGAGAAGGCAACATTTTTTGTAGAAACAAAAACGTCATAAGCCAATCAAGAAAATTTTGTGCACACTCGGGTTGAAACTCGAACACCCGGGTATATTGAGCTGCAAAGCACCCGAACCCAATCAAGTATGTATGAAAAGCAATCGGGTGTTGTGGCCAACATGTTCGTCTTGAGCTCAGTCGATAACGAACACTACTTCTGCTCGTATACAGAGAACGATGCAAAGCGGGTTTTGTTAGATGATCGAGTATACACGAAAATCATGCACCCGCTGCAGATGTCTGGTATGTACATATGCTAATGCGATCCATTGAGGCTAACTTACATTGGAAATATACCATTGTTTTTCAATCCGTGTAAAGTTTGCCCTCGTTCGATTCTCTCTGGACAGTGGTCGTGAGCGCGACAACAAGTATCCGTCTTAGGCTGTATACCCACGTTATCGTACGTTTTAGTGTTATTACCAGGACCACACCAGTATGTCCCTGGTATTGTTACGCCCAATGCGTAGGCACTCGTAGCCAAAATAAGGATAACGAAAATTGAAAAACCAAATCTAAGGCAATACATGCTGCTTAATGAGTTGTTAATAGACTGAATGCAAAAATTCGAACCTTATAAGGCATGTCGACCTTGCTACGAAATTTCAGCTTTGCAAATATTTATTTACTTTGGCATATAGAGTGGATTTTCACATATGCAAACATGTATGTATGTAACATTCTCTCAACAATGCAATTAAATGCAAATTCGTATACACTAGGCGACAAATGAAAGTGTACACCTTATTCTAATATATCTAATATAAAAAGTTATTGTTTTTTTTTAATTTTTGTAAACTTTATATAAATTGTGAAACTTTGATTTATATTATTGTTTATATTATTATAGAATGAACTACATTTTCATAACTAATTAATGCCAAAAAATTTTGCATTAAAACAATTGCGAATATTATATTAGAACAAGGTGTACACTTTCATTTGTCGCCTAGTGTACATACCTACCTATGTATGTACATGCATGCATATGGATCTGGGTAAATGGTATGCAAGTATTTATTCTGCTGAAAGATGTCAAATTTACGATTGCGCCAATCGGAATGACTCGGACTGTACTACTCCCTTAACGCCCCTAATCCAGCGTACTACTTCAATTTTTTATTTTTTTTTTATTTTTTTTTTGGGTAGATCTCTACGCTGTTACCATAATAACAAAACCATCGCGTTGAATGAAAATTGTTGAAAGTAATTTATCCCTTTTTTCTGGAGATTCTAGCCCCAAATGCATACGTATTGCTGGCAACACTCATTAAGAAACACTTTCTAGCAGAATCCAGTAAAAAATTTGGATAATTATTCGTTGAGAAAAACATAGCTAATGTAAGAAAATATTACCTCTTTGCAAGCACGTCGAATGTAAAACGCCCAAAGAGTCCAAATCCAAAACAAACGGCCAACACAATTCGATTTCATTATCGAAATCTTTTTTTTTTTTGATTTGCCAAAGGGCAAACAAGCAAATAACAGCGCAAAAAATAACGCCAGTAACAAAACAAAGTTTGCGGTAACAATTATTTAAGCCAGAAGCAAGAAAAAGAAGTGAAGTGCCATAAAGTCATTTTCCAGCTGTCATGCGGCTATTGTTGTGACGCAAGAATTCTTATACATACTTCGTATCCGTAAGATATGCACGATTCAAAACAACAATTTTTTTTCTATCTTTTGACTTTTGACGGCCTGGCAGTAGACCAAGCCATGGGAAAAGCAACATTGCAAAAAAATAGCGGTCTCACCTCGGCAGGCTATGGCAAACCTCCGAGTGTAATTCAGCCATGAAAAACAGCTTCTCATAAAAAAAAAAAAAAACACCTTTCGGAGTCGGCGTCAAACTGTAGGTCCCTCCGCTTTGTGTGACAACATCAAGGCGCATAGCACAAATCGGAGGAGAAGCTCGGCCAAACATGTAACATATTGTATAAGCGCGCCCACGGGCAACGAGAGACTCGACGGGGTCTACGTTGGCGTAAAAAAATTGAGGTTCACAGGCTATAAATAGGCGTCTATAGGCGATAGTGAATGAGAAACATGTGGGCTTAGTTTTTCCTATCAATGTACTCAAAAAATTAAAGAAGCAAAAATAATTGCAAATTTTTCGATAGTTTTTTGCAGCTGCATTTTGAAGCTTTGAGATTTTAATTTTCAGATTTCTCGGCTAAACATTTTAAGGAGCTACGGTTCTAATACTATCCAAACAGATAGGGTAAAAAAATTATTTTGTAAATTTTTTGCTTTTTTGTATGGTCCGCGAACGTGAAAAAAAACCCGTTTCCAGTTAGGCCGGCATATACATATATAATCTGATTAAATAGCTGTAATTTCCTTAATGAGTAGCGTTTTTTAAGACAGTGCTCACGAAAATTCCTCCCTGGGAACTTTTTTTTTCCAATTTGGTTGTTGTTGTTTCCCACGGGGTGGTTGCATGATGTTTTTTGGAACGAGTTTTCGTCATACATTGTCAAATTTGGTTTAGGGCCTAACCGGTTTCAGTGCTGTGCCATTTCTCATTCTAAACCAACTTTGACAAGGAATGACGGAAATTCGTTCCAAAATACAGAATAAAATTTCCTTCTTCCTCCCCACAACAACTCAGTTCAAAAGCAATACAGTTTGATTTCCTCCTTTGCCAGTAAAAAGAACAGAAAGGGCGCTTTTCAACTAAATTTGTCTTTAATGTAATTCAGTGTTTTCGTCTCGTCATTGTGCCTTATAAAAGAGCGTTCTCTCTCTTTTGCTCATATAGCTTTCATCACTCAGTGAGCAGGCATTTTATGTATGCTCTAAATTGGATTCTCCGCTTGCTTGGTTCTTTCTCATCGATTTTTGTGCATTTGGTCCAAGGCACATTAAACAGGTAGTATCAGTAGAGCAAAAACAACATTTGCGTGTATTTTGTTGTTGCTTCTGGTATCGAAAGTGTCAAAAACTGTTCTGAATTTTTTCTTCTAAATCAAAGCGTGCCATGTGAAATACAAAAAATTATAAAAAATAAAAAATTGAAATTGGAAAAAATCAAAATTGATGCAACTTTCTTTCCTAGTAAATTTGTTTGCTTCTCGAAGCATTGATCCATCCTTTGCAAGGCCCAGTAATCAGCGGTCGTGCTGCCGAGATGGGCGAACGTTCCAAAAGCTGCTATTCAATCGCTTGTTTTGTATGGAAAAAGGTTTCACAAGCAAATGGATTTTAACAATTCAGAAAATTTGTGAGAAAAAATTAAAAATATTTGACATTTTCGAGACCAAATAATTTGAAAATAAATCAAATCAGCTGCACTACTGATACTACCTGTTCAATGTACCTTGATTTGGTAATTTTTCTATTGTTAGTTCTGAATGGCGTGAAAAGCTTTGCGGTATTGTTCTTCGAAGTTTTGTGCTTTAAAAATGTGAGTGATAAATATTTTTCGCATCACTTTAAAACTCGGAACGATGAAAATAAAAGTGTTGCCATCCATGCGAATCAACTCTTTTTCAAATGCTCCTCATCCTAATTCATGAGTGAGCCAAACATGTGTGGAGCTCGGACTTTTTGAAATTGGAGTGCTCTTCAAAAATATAAGTAACTCCTCAGAGCAGAAGCGTATTTTGATGGCTTTACGAACTCTGTTCTAAGGTCGGCGACTATTACTTGTAGGGTTAGAACTCAGCCGCGACGCAAATTTCCATCTTTAGATCGGATTTCACATTTTTTGACGAGCTTTGCGAATATGGTGGAAAAGTATCAGCAGGGAGTCCACCGAAACCAATAAAATTTTGAAAGTAGTCTAAGAGAGAAAAAAGTTTGGGACGATCTGTGCTACATACACAAACGCTCCTAAATTCCGGCCTAAGTCTTTACTTACCAACATTCGTACATACAGACATTCGAGTACAGTAGATGCATACATAACTACATATGTACATACGGGCCGCTTCAAACAACTCACCGCGTATTCTAACTGGCGCACATAAATTACAACACGCAAATCAAATTTAAACTTTTGCTTCTTCGCACCCAATTTACTGCCGACCGACCGGCGGCTAGCGAGCAAACTTTCAAGTGTTTTAATATTTGAGTGGAAACTTCTTGCCAACCACAAAACTCAAACTCTGCGTCTTTTTTTTTGTTTGGGCCTATGGCATCTCAGTAGCTTGCCATCGAACGGACGAACAAACAAAACTTTTCCGGGCTGTCTTGTCCAATAGGTGGCCTAACAGTTTGACTTCTGGCTGACACTTTCGAAAATGGGCTAGTAGCTGTTGTATGTAGCGTGTAGCAGCGTACAGATCACACAGTAAGGGCATTTCAGGGTAATGAAGAGTAAAAGTGGCGGCAAATTTGTAGAAAATTTTTCTTTGGTTAGTTTTCGAAATCACTTCCTTTGTATACATATTTTGTTTTCTTCTTGACTGCTGCTGCTGCTGCTTCTTCACTAGCCTTGAACGACGCACGCTTCCTCGATGTGCTAACAAATTTTACTTAACTTTACAAAAGCAAAGCTACTCTCCCTCATTTCGCTGACTCTTTGCCAACTATCAAAAGTAGCGTAAAGATATATAAGTAAATTTGAAAACGTGCCACAGCGATCAAGTTGGCGCGTGCAGCAATTTTTACTTTGTCCCGCCATTTCCCTGCCATTTGCTTGTTCGTTTACCCGCTACACTTTTGTACCCACAGGCTTCGATTTGTAACACATTTTCTTTTTTATCTTTTATTAAAACCACAGTTTTCTGTTTTTATGTGCTGTGCCAATTACAACAATCAAAGCTTTTTGTTTGAGGGGTTTGTTTTTATTTGATTCTATTGACTCTTTGTTACCTCCTCTTTTGTTTTTTGTTTTTTTGTTTTTTGAGTTTCACTCGCTTCGTGACAGCCAGCGGCCCTCACCAACTCACCAACTAATGGAAATAACAATAGCCATTAGTTAAATCCCACTCCAGTCTCGCATTTCTGCATCCGGTATGCAATGGTCGTCGCAACCATGTTGCCCGTTCCCCCACATTGAATCGTATTGAACCACAAAATTTACAGTTATAACATTCGCATTGTTAGAGATAAATTCTCTATATGTAGAATTTAAAAGTTGAAAGAGTTTTCTAAAAAAATAAGGCAGTAAACTACCACATATACATACATATCTAGATATATACTGGGGAACATGATCTCTAAATTATGGATGCCATAAATCGCATACCGTCTTCAAAAGAGTTACAACTCAAAATTTGGCATTTTTGAGATTATGCGCTGAAAAAAATGTACGCAGCGCAATTATTTACCTTTCAGCAAAAGCTGGGGAAAATTTTTGGTATAATTTCTTTAAAAAAAAAAATCTAAGCTAAAGTCGACATATGATTATTATGTGCTAAGAAATAGTTTATCGCATTTTTTGACAAACAAATTATTTTGAGTTGTGGCTCCTTTGAAGACGGCGTGCGAAACGCGCAGAATGAAAAGAGAAGTCGTTTCTCATGAAAAAATTTGGTATGCAGGTTGCCCTTTATCGGGGTCGTTGGATCGAATCCCAGTTGAAGAAGTCTGATGAGGAGATGTGATTATCTCCGAAATAGCAGCTATAACTTCTACCAAAATGTAAATTATTGTTGTTTTTCCACAAAATTTTCATTACAAAAGGTCACAAGCTCAATAAAATTGTTGAATTGATTTTTTTATTTTTTTTGTGTGAATATTCATAGACGCTTGGCTGTTGAGTCTTTTTTGACCCCCTTGTATTTCTCAAATATGTACATAGGTTTTAATCGTTTTCAGGCATGAACAACTTTGTTCAGGTGTAGCTATTGAAACGCGCAAAAGTGCCAATACGCTTACAATTTTAAAAACATTCCCACATACATATGTATGTATGTATTTAGGTATATTTTTAATAAAAGAAAAAACATTAAGATTAAATTAATTTCAACAAATTTCATTGCAATGCGATGGCTGTATGTTATTGTGGTAACAGCGTAGATTACAATCCGAGTCAGTCCCAATCGCACAGCCGTAAATTGCGCATCTTTCAGCTGAATAAATACTTGCATACCTAGGTATGTACACTAGGCGACAAATGAAAGTGTACACCTTGGTCTAACATAATATTCACAATTATTTTCATGCAAAATTTTTTTGAATTAATTAGTAACTAGTGTTCGCCCAGCGGTTGAAATTCAACCTTTCAAATTAGGGGGATCTATAATACGTGTATCGAATTTCAAGCAAATCGGAACATTTATGATTTTTTTCGAATAGATCGGTCCCTGGTCTACCTATCAGACAAAAAGTAAATATTTTTGCCCTTGACATGGTGGTTGCTGAAAGCTAGAAAATTCATGAAAATCGGACCTGCCGTTCGCGAGATTACCTGTTACAAAAAATTGGACTTCTCTTTATATTATTAGTGTAGATAAAAGAAAATATTTCATGGAACGGAATTTGCTATAACTCGTCTTTGGAGGCAACTATCGGGTCCATTATTTCTCCTTATGCGAACATATATTCCGCGTTTGAATCAAATAGAACCATAAATAGCGTAGCTCAACCACTGCGGCACCTATCGGGAAAATTAATACTTTGTGCTCTGCTCCTTCTAAACACCTTTCCAACAAAGCAACAATCATTCGAATCGGTTAAAAAGCATTGGAGAAAATTGT
Source organism: Rhagoletis zephyria (assembly GCF_001687245.7). NCBI lineage: Eukaryota > Metazoa > Arthropoda > Insecta > Diptera > Tephritidae > Rhagoletis > Rhagoletis zephyria. The sequence goes on along the minus strand of NW_016161439.1, from coordinate 13,307 downwards.
TCGCAATTGATTCATGCTCACCATGAATCTCACAATTGTCCGAAATTTTCCACTTTTACATCGTCCAAAATCATCAAATCAAGCCATAAAATGCAAAGTTTCGTCGATAAACTTCCAATTTTTCGCGTTCTTCCGGAATTTTTCCGAGTTTCCTAGAAAGAATTTTCTATTTTTCCATTCAAAAAGCCATTCCGAAATAATTGCACACAAAACTCCATACAAAAAATCAATTTTCGATTTTTCCAATTTCCCGACTTTTTCGGAAGGTTTTCCCAAACTTTTCTTTCTTAAAAACCTTTTCTCCGTTCTCAGTTGATGAATTACTATAAATTTTTCACACCATTTTTATATGTACATATATATAGAATAGAACAAGGTGTACACTTTCATTTGTCGCCTAGTGTATATGAATTTACATTTAATTGCATTGTCGAGAGAATGTTACATACATATATGTTTGCATATGTGAAAATCCACTCTATATGCCTAAGTAAATAAATATTTGCAAAGCTGAAATTTGGTAGCAAGGTCGACATGCCTTATCAGGCCCGTTTACGTTTGAGGTCATTGGGCTTTTTGAACAATCTGAGCTTTAAAGTTGCTTGGGATTTGGAATATTTGCATTCAAAATTCAGTCTATTAACAACTCATTAGGGATATTCTCTGAGTCTTGAAAAGTCCTTGCACGGTGCACAGATAGCACGGATTGCACGACAAAAATCGGTTTTCATATGGGACAGCTTTGCAAACCGTGCAATCTGTGCAACGTGCAAGGGCTGTGCAAGACTGCGAGAATACCCCTAATGAGTTGTTAATAGACTGAATTTTGAATGCGAAAGATAATAGGGGTATATCAATAAATGCGTTGCACATATTTAAACCGATCAAGATATATGAAAATGTTGACAAACATCTAAAAATGTATCGATATCGATGACGACTTTGGTTAGAAGAACTGGCAAACTGAAAATATGCAACTATTTATATCCTCAAATTCTTGATATTGTTTTGTGTTTTTATAACGATATGGGGATCTATTTCGATAACGATATTAGTTAGAAATATTTTAACAAGTAAAGATGATGCGGTTATCTCTGTACAATAGAACATTAAGTTGCTGATACTCTTCTACATTTTAATTTCGATAACAATCGTTATGACTTTAGCGATATAAATACATACATAGATAACAGTATTTGAAACCTTTATCGACAACAAATTCAAGCGCATATGCCTTAAGTAGATAAAGAAACAAATAAAAATATTGACACACATCGATAACGATATCGATGAATAAAAAAAATTTCCAAATAATAAAACATTCAAACATTCATTTCTGCTGTTCAATAGATGACTATACGTGACCATCAAGTCGAGGTGCAGGGATGGTAATTTCAGGGATAGTAGCCGAGACTTTTAGCTTTAATTTGAGCCTAATGCCGCCTTTTGTTTCTTTGCTAGAGCTTCTAAAATATTGGAAGAAAACGCGATTTTTTTACACTTTGACCTCGTTTTTCTCAAAATCTTGAGCTGATGGAAACTTTATATTTACTGTCGGATTCGTTATCAGCACAGAAAAGTCAATCGAAATCAGCTTTAACATTTGCCGCAACACAATTTTTTCCCCATTTTTGTTCCCTTTTGTAATCGATGGTAGTTAATGTGGTTACGGTTATGGCTATGGCGTTATGTTATGTCAGCACAAATTCAACCTTAAGAACCACCGCTGCACAAACTTACAGGTAACGAGTTTTTTTATAGACACTTCACTCTCATGGACTTTTGCGCAAATAAGTACATATCTTATGCCAAAGTTAAAGAATACTTAACGAACATAGATTTTAGTAGTCTCATTAAAATGTCATTTTCAGCCTTACTTTAGCATGGCCAACCTAATAAAAGCAGCCACGAAGTTTTCTCTGTGACTTGTTACATTATCTCAGCAAAACTTTGCGCACTACTCACTTACAACAAAAAACTTGCGGGCTTAAGTTAAAATCTGTAATGACAATACTTTAAGGTGGTTGTCAGCGCAACAACATATTCCCAGCAACACTAACCGCTCCGCACTTCGAGCACTCCAGCACAGTTCCAATTTCTTAAGCTTGCCGACGTGTTTACTTACCATATAAATATGTTTCATTTAATTTTAGCTATCAGTTTTTGCAATCAGCTCTGCGGCTTTAGTTGGGCTTACATTCATTCGAGCGGAGTGGTTTTAGGATGTATGCGGCAGAGGGTTGGCCACTTTTCTTAAGCCAGATAAGCAATTTTCACTAAAAACTGGGAAAAACTAGGAAAGCAAACAGCCGAAGAGGCAATGATGTTAGCAAGAAAAGTGCAATGCATGCTGGTGGTTGTGGTGGTGGTGTCTGTTTCTTTTGTGCTTTGGTTGTTTTTGTTTGTTTCATTTTTTTCTTACTTCTGCTGGTTGGCATCCAGTTTTTGCTTATGCACTTACGAAACCTACTTACTTGCACGACTCAACACCAGCCAACCATCTATTCAACAACCCACTGTCAGCGACAGCCAGCAGCGAAGTCAGCCTGCCAACCAGTGAAGTGGCTAAGCATTTGACCTCATCTTGATATGTACGGCTGCAAGCGGCTTGTAAAGCTGTGTAGGTATTTGATGCAGTTGTAGGGCTGGGTAACTCATTGAATTTTCGCGAGTTAACTCAATGACTCAAGCTCGTTTTAATGAGTCAACTCAGTAAGGTGGCACAATTGAGCTATGACACTTTGCTGTCGAGTCAACACACCCCAGATTTGGTGAGCACTGTTTAGCTGAGCTGAGCAGCGATGGGCAGAGAGAGCTTTCACTCTGAACGCGCCTATACAAAATATAAGGAAAGCTTAAAAGAGCTTTGCCCGCGGGCAAGGCAGTGCCCATCGCCGCTGTAGAGCTATTAAAAGGAATAGAGTTGTTGTGCGCTGTAGAGCTGGTGCGCGGAATATCTTGAGTGAATTGTAAAATTTTTCAACAATTCAATTTTTTGAAATTTTCTCTTCTTTATTTTCATTCTTTACTCTGAGTACCGACTAAATATGTGACGAATTTTTCTTGAGTTACTGCATCATATTTTTTGCATCATGTTTTTTAGAATTGAGTCTGAGCGTGCAACACAGTGCTAGGAGTAAGCTCGATAGCTCTCCGCTCAGTGCTGGGTTACCCATCTCTATGTCGTCGTGACGTTGGCATTTTTTTCGCTTAAGCGATTGCTGCTCCGAGCGTCGCTTTTTTGCGATAAGTACCGAAATATTCTCTATGCTTTGACTTTTGCTTTGAGTTGAGTTGAGTTGGCAATAGTTTCTTTATGTACGGTAACATTTAACTCTTTCTGCATTTTCTTCTTCTTATATTTGTATGCTTTTTTGTGTGTGTGTTTTTTTTTAATGTAACTCGTACGTCTTATGTTGAAGCAATGATTTGCTAATGTTGAACAGCGCACGAGCATGCAAATCATCCGTGTCAGCTATGTGGGTGATGTGTAGGGCTGATGATACCCGGGTACCCGGTTACCCGGGTATTACCCGATTTGCCCGGGTACCCGGGTAATATACATATGTTGGTGCCGGTTAAACGAAAAACACCCGGGTAATGCGACATAAAGCTTCTTGTATAATCTTTTTGGTGAGGATAAATATTTTTTCAGTGAGAAAATTTTTTTTTATAATTATTTTTTTATGTCTAGAGTGTACGCGACTATGTACACCTAACCGCTTGCCTGAGTAGACGGAGACAAGAAAAGTAAATTAAAACATTAGTTTCCGTACTTAAATTCAAACTTCTAATTTTTGTAAATGCATATACATACATGCATGTGTACATATGTATGTATGTATGTATATTTTAAAGAATATTAAATATTAATATTTTAAAACAGGGACTGAGAACGAAATGTATGATCGAAACTAAATGCCATTGTCGTAGTTTTGTTCCCAAGAACGCGTCAAAACCAAAACCAAAATGAGAACAAAACTGACGAGAACGTTCTCATTGGGAATTATATAAGAACTAAACCCTGTGGTAGGCCACTTCTGGTACAAAAAGTAAGGTGACAAAGCCTTATGCTATTCATTCACCTAAAGATTTTGTACTTTTATTGTATCAGCTTGTTCAAATTATAGTTTCTTTTCTCATAATATTTAAAGCTTTTAAAATCACAATTATTTAATGAAGTTTCCTTAATACGAGAAGTAGGTTGATGAACGTATTGTTGTGAAATAATTGTGGAAGAAATTTTAAAATTTTTTTCATTCCAACACAAAAATTGCCTCAACTGTCGGTCATCGTTTAGATTCGCAGGTGGGTGTGTCTCAATAATTTTATTTGTTACCGATCCGATATCTGTACGTGCATTACCAACTTCGTAAATATTAATATTTTAGACATGCCTAAAACAAGCTGGGTTTGGAAGTACGCTTGTGTGATGAATGACGGATTTGTCAAGTGCAATGTATGTGTTGTATATTATAATATTTCCCCATATGGTACGGAAGATTCTTATAGATTTTCCCTATGTACGTTCGTTTGCGTTATATGATCGTAAATGCGTTTAATTTTCACCTCTCCACATTTTTTCGGGTGCCCGGGTACCCGAGTAATTACCATACTGCCCGGGTACCCGGTCTACCCGGGTCTACCCGGGTTATAAAATACCCGGGTACCCGGGCTACCCGGGTAATTCAATACCCGGGTAGGGCTTCACCCGCTACCCGGGTACCCGGGTAGCTCATTACCCGGGTGAAATCATCAGCCCTAGTGATGTGGCTATTAGATTGTTGTGAGTTGATAGCAGGAGTTGAGTGTTGGCAAGCGGATAGCCTTGCACTAAAAAGTGCTTACATACATATGTATGAGTTTAAACCATTACGTAGTGTGCATAACACCGTCTTCGCGGATATGTTTGTATGTATATACATATATATGTAAGTATGCGTGGAGGTAGCATAACAAAAACTTCGAGAAAGTCAAGCTCGCCGACATCCTCATTGTGGAGTTCAAATTTCACTTTGTTGTAAGTCGATCGATATTTTCCTATAACTCCTTGTGACCTGGAGACATGCAGCCTGAAAATGGAAAGAATTCTAAAAAAATATCCATATTTACATTGCAAAATATTACAATGCGCAGGATTGTGCGAAAAAAGTATGTAGTACATACATATGTATGTGCGTATGCATGTGTAAGTATGTTTTCAAATACCTTGCAGGCTAACGTACAAGTTCTGAGCTAGCACGCCATAGCTACACTTTCCAGCTCAACTAGTCTATTTTATTTACTAAGGTAGTAATTGATATTTTATTTTGAAAGGGCGTTGTTCTAAGAAATGTCATCGCACTAAGTAGCCTTTGCAAACTAACAGCGTTTGCAAATTTTAAACCTACTATGTATGTATCGTTAGTATGGTATGGAAAGGGAGTAACTCGCATCGGACCTGAAATACAAAAGCCCTAACTATACTAACGATATATAGTTTAAGAACTAATTCAGTGCTTTATTCACTTTGGAGTCATAGTTGTTTAACTAAATGCCCAAGTAGGCTGGCTTCCTTAAAACTTTTATTCATTGTAGTTGGTCACCCCCTGACATGCAGTCAACAAGTTTTGACATTTGATTCCACAAATCGTGAAACCTACACTCATTTGGCAGCTTTAATGAATTTTTTTTTTTACGAAATACCGAGAAATATTCTGCAGGAATGGTTTTCCGAGTGTCTATATTCACATCCTTGCTAAGGCTGGGCATTCGCGCAGAAGGTCTTCGACTTTCTTCTTTGAGCCTGGGTCTTCGCAGCTTTTAGCCTGTTCATGTCTGCCTAGTTTTTAGCCAAAAACATGAAAACGAACGTATAAATTTGCCCATCCAATAGCTGATAACAAAATGTTTCACATTTGCCTTCTAGCAACAGCTTACCTGGTATGGTCACTTACCAATTGCATTCAAAAATTAGACACTGCTCGTATACGGACGTGTTTTGCAGACTCGTGAAATATTTAGTACGAAGCATAGTCTCTCTAGAACTTACATAGAGTGTTAATAGTAGAATTCAGGCCTAAGCTACCGGTTGATTACCTGTTCACTCTTTTAGTCACATCACATACTCCCATACAGAGTCGTTTTAAAAGGACTATGGGGAATTTCAGAACCTCTTGTCAAACTTTACGAATTTTATGCGCAGAAATGCAACCCCTTAAACCCATCACAGGCAACTGCCTATCAAATCATCGCAGAAGCTAAGGTTTATGGAACTCGCAGTACGGAACGAGCTCAAAAGTATATCGTGAAGATGGAGCGTTTGCTCGTTAGTTCTTTTTGTTAAATTGTTAACAAGAAAAAAGATGTATGGTCGTATTCATAAAAATTAAAGAAGGTTTAAGGAGCTTTATAAAGTTAAATTTTCATACCGATATCCAATTTATAAAGCATTTATGGTGTTCTCTCTTTTTTAAGAATTTGGTTGTTACTCTCTGCCTATTTTGTTTTGATGCTTCTGTACCCGTTGTGGGCTGGTTTTCGGATTCATGTAGTTGAATAATTCTTCCTGTTGTCCATATGTCAGAAATCATCAGAGTGACCAAAGAAAAGTTTACACTCTTAATGAAGTTGTTTACTTCCGATAGACAAAAGCGTTTTAGCATCAAAATACATAGCTCATCGTGGCCACTGTAAATAAAGTCGTTTGGTTTCCTGATCGCTACCTAAACTGCATCGCCTTCGAAAGTAACAGGCGGACCAGGTGTTAAGGGGTTGTGCTGCCTTTTTGTGACTCGGTGTTTGGCGTTATTCTCCGAATTAACTTGCTTTTTTTTCACCTCATTTTGTTGGGCTGGCCAGAGACCTCATGGTTGACCAAATCATACTCCAACTAGAGAAGAAGGTAAAGGTCTTTCAGTGCGCACCCAACGTCTTCCGCTTATACTGTTACGTGAATCCCCAAAATCGATCTGACGATGCTCTTTAGCTAGTACAACTGCATCAGTCGGCGAGTTTGGACGAATTTGCTTTGCTTTCAATTTTTGTTTAGTGAATTTTAAACTGGTAGAATATTGACCCTTTCATACTAGTCCCTCGATTAGTCTGACCTTTCACTGCAGGTGGGATATATACGTTCCCTACTCCGCTGGCGGGCTTACAAGATATTGCTATGTTGTGGCGAGTAAATCATTTGTGTGCGACGTGTTTACTTGACAATCGGAAACATACATTTCACGTACGTGACCGATGAAGGCGACAAGCAGCCACAGGAATGCTTCTCCATATTTCCACTAACATACCATACAGTGCGGCACTGAGCACTGGACAACAACGCGCCAAGAGGAAACCAAATCTTTGTCGTAGCCGTTCCTTGTTGTACTACTATAGCCATTGTAGTCTTATCGTGTCTTAATGTCAGTGAAAAATGCCAGGCATAAGACAGCCGGAAGGAATTCCAAGTCACACACACACACACACATACACATACAAGCAAGCAACTCCATAGCCAAAGGGAGGAATGTGGCAATATCGTAAAGCGTGCGATGAACTGAAGCCAAAGGAAATGTTTTTCAATAGCCAATGCAATTTCAAATAGAAAATCCACTACGGAGATAAATAACTTTAGTGTATGTGGCGTGAGAGAAAGTTCGTATGCTGTGAAAAATAGTATTAAATAGATAGTAGCCGGTTGCAGGGGTCAGAGAGGAAAAGAAAGAAGACGAAAAGTCTACAAAATATTTGTATGTGTTATAAATTGTAGGAAATTCTTTGAACTCATAGCGCTTTAATCTGCAAGTGCAGGCGGCATTGGCTGAGATCAAATCGCCGGAACATGCCACAGCGATAGTTGATGTTATTGCCGCTATCTGTGCACTTGGTTCAGAAACACGTATAGCACATTGCTTTGGATTTTTATTGCATCTTAATAATTGAAAAAAAAATACACACACCTGCTTTTCTATACATTAATGGCAACAAAGGCGCGTCCAGTCAATCAAGCATTTTCTATTATAGACATACGCTTAATAACACCCATATGAACACAAAAGTAAATGCACAAACATACATACATCCGTCTGCATGTTCTTAGCACCTTACCTGTTTAAGGTACACATGCGCCATATGCCTTGCATTCTACGTATCTACTTACATATATACAAATGGGCTTTTCTGCACTTCTAGTAGCGCATTGCCATCAACCTCACAGCACACAGTGTAGCAAAAGTGGTAAAAAATGGCAAACGTCTCGGAGCATACACTTTTTGGTATCATTTAGAAGCTAAAACTCCAATTAAGACAAGTTTATAAAGTCTCCTTGCTTCCTCGGAGATTGCAGCTACGGCACCTTGGGTTATATGAAATGCCCAATGTTCCTTTATCGTGGCTGTTAACCTGGCTATATTTCTCCTTGATCCTGGCCATATATTCCTCGCAGTTTTGCTGGTTTGAATGTTGTTCCAAATCGCAAAACAGTTCCCTTTTGATGAATCCGAGTGGACATTTTATTGCCTCTGCTTCCGATTCATTGAGACGTGCTCGGGTCTTAGCCAAATAATCAGTCCTCCTATTTTCGTGTATGTTTCTATGGCCGGGAACCCAGATGAGAGATATGTCTATTGACTAATTTAGACTTTGTTACCGGTGAGGCAAATGCCACTTGGCTATCTGAGAAAATGTATGGATAGTTGGAATGACCACGATAAGCTTTTCAAGAATAAAACCATGACCGTGTGGCAGCGCTATCTAGCAGTCTGACTCTCTGAGTATGTTTGCCGACTTCGCAACTATTTCACAGAAGTGGAGTTCTATGGGCAGGTAATTTTTTAATTTTGCGAAATTTGCATTGTTTTCTGTATACTGCTTTATCCATATCCTTAGCCAAAAAAAAAATAAATAAAAGTTAGTAATCGTGACCAAAAAAAAACAATTTCGTTTCTTAAATTACCGTGATGTAATCATTTCAGTCGTAAAGCGTCAACAAACTCCGACCACTCCATTTATTTTTGTCCATGGTTTATATGCGATCGTTGCACGGTGCCACGCACCAACTCGCATTTCACTTCGCTTTGTTCCGGTTACTGTCGTTTCGGTTATTACACGTGCAACTGGCGAAAAGGCACGTACAACACGTGTAATTAATTCTTGTTTGCCGTCATTTGAGCATTCGGTTCGTTTGTCACCCTCTTGAGTGTAATTAAGTCAGCGTAGAGCCATAGAAGTTTTTTAATGAAAGCTGCAAAAATAAAAACAGCAAAACTGTATAAAAGTAGTTTTTCCTTACGTGGTAGCAAGTAAGTATTGTGATTGATTGGACCCTAGTGTCACTGCACTTAAAGTTTTTTAATTGTATAATTTTTAATGAAGTCATAAACTTTTTTATTCTCTTATCTTTAATTGCTCACCAACACTGTCATCTTTTAGTGTCTACTACATACATTTTCTTTTGATGGATGAACCAAATTATTATTTTTTGCGATGTTCAACAAATGTTTTTGAGTAGAAAAAATAATTCAGTTAATCCAGAGTTTGCAAATAATAACAGTATTTTTCTTCTAATACAGCTTAGTCATGGTATGAAGATAGGCAGTCCACTTTAGGTCTAGGTGTTCCGCTGCCTGTCAGCAGTGCCAGTCACAGCTGCCTACATACCGAGAACATATGGCATTCTGATAATTACAGTGCCTAAATGACAAAGGTCCCTGTTGGAGGTGAAATCTCATTGTGCTTCAATATGCATTAGTCACATTAACAGTTTATCTTATAGAGTTGAATCAATACTAGAGTTGAATCAATACAGTTCATTTAAGCTTCTCCTAGATGTTTTCAAGAATGGAGGACGAGAGCTAATGGACTATAAGTGATCTCACAATCCAATACCACGTTTCTTTGTGAAACCCACTGATGATAAAAAAAGTCGTGTGTTGATCCCACCACACGATGAAGTGAGACTTCTACTTGCCGTTGTCTCTATGGCTATGCTAATGAACAATTATCGTAATCTTAACCTCAATCTCAATCTAAATCTGAAATGCGATCTTAATGACAATGTTAATGTTAATGTTAACGTTAATGTTAATGTTAATGTTAATGTTAATGTTAATGTTAATGTTAATGTTAATGTTAATGTTAATGTTAATGTTAATGTTAATGTTAATGTTAATGTTAATGTTAATGTTAATGTTAATGTTAATGTTAATGTTAATGTTAATGTTAATGTTAATGTTAATGTTAATGTTAATGTTAATGTTAATGTTAATGTTAATGTTAATGTTAATGTTAATGTTAATGTTAATGTTAATGTTAATGTTAATGTTAATGTTAATGTTAATGTTAATGTTAATGTTAATGTTGATGTTGATGTTGATGTTGATGTTGATGTTGATGTTAATGTTAATGTTAATGTTAATGTTAATGGTAATGTTAATGTTAAAGTTACTGGTAATGTTAATGTTAATTTTAATGTTAATGTTAATGTTAATGTTAATGGTAATGTTAATGTTAATTTTAATGTTAATGTTAAAGTTACTGGTAATGTTAATGTTAATGTTAATGTTAATGTTAATGTTAATGTTAATGTTAATGTTAATGTTAATGTTAATGTTAATGTTAATGTTAGTGTTAGTGTTAATGTTAATGTTAACATTAATTTTAATGTTACTGTTAATGTTACTGTCAATGTTAATGTTAGTGTTTATGTTTATGTCAATGTTAATGTTAATGTTAATGTTAATATTAATGGTAATGTTAATGTTAATTTTAATGCCACTGTTAATGTTAATGTTAATGTTAATGTTAATATTTCTGATAATGTCAACCTCCCAATGTAAATCTTACTCTCAATCATAGTCTGAAGTTTAATCCTAATTTAAATCTGTATTTTTATTTTAATCCCAATCGCAATCTGAATCTTAGCCCTAATCTCAATTTGAATCTTAACCGAAATCTTAATTTTAATGTTAATCTTCTTACTCTTAATATTACTATTAGTATTTACATTAATAATAATATTATTCTTAATCTTAATCCTAATTGTGCCAAACCACTCGCGCCATCTTCTCTCTTCCTTTGTCGCTTTTGCTTCCCATTGAAATTATAGCCCAAATGAGTTTGTCGCTTTTTCGTTACATAGATGTTTGCATTTACGCAAACCGAACGCAAAGAAGTTTCACTTCAAAACATCTTCTTTGAATGCTTGAGTTTGAATGCTTCAACTACGATATAATTTGTTCCAGCGTTTCCAAAGAAACTATTTTATGTTAGATAAGCACTCTTTCCAATGCCCGCCGATTGACAAGCGCTAATTAAAAAAAAACGCATTTATCCACATCTAGAATTTAGTATCCAGTTAAAAAAAAAAAATCTCACATCATAAACTGTCCGATTAAAACTCACCCATTAGCAGATGCACTCCATTATGGCGGCCACGATTAAAGTGCAGTTTCAGTACTCCCCAAAAGTGAGCAACCATGAAGCTCGCTTTAAAGACTTTTTAACATCAATGAATATGTAAAATTACTTTTATAAACACTTATTTAGCATATCTCCCGTAGCGTTCACAGAACGCTTATAGCGCATGCAAAACTTTTACAACTCTCTACGGCATATAAATACATACTTTTATTAGACACGAAAAAGTAGTAAAAGCAAAGTGTGAAATGCAAATGCGCGTGAAGCGATGCCAAAGGCTGTAAATGCACGCAGCGGCACAGCGCCACCGCACGGCGACGTGCAGCGAATGCAAAGTATTTTTTCTGATTATAAACTACTACAACTACAACTACAAGATAAGCGATGAGCGCGCTGAAAGTGCAATAACAAATGCTGGCCGGAGAAAAGAGGTTAGAAGAGCAGTTATAATACGGCATAAAATTTATGAATATTTTATCTAATTCCTAACACTTTGATATGTAAAATAGTGATAAGCGAGTGCAGAGTGTTGAGGGGGGGAATAGCGTGCAGGGAGAATTTGAGGGTAGGGCAATGGTTAGCATGTGTCAGAAAAGGAAATTATTGTGACAAGGCGAAGTAGGAGTTGCAGCCGGAACAGTGGGTGGGCACGAGACACGCACGCACAACTGCAGCTTTATACTACTTACTTACATACTTACTGTATGTATATACATAGACTTACACACAAACTTACAAAAACACAAATGGACCGTGGCTATGAAGTCTTAATTGCAGGCCAGAGTATTTTAAAGCACTTTAAGGTTTTGCTATGGACGCTACTTGTACATTAGCGTGGGCCGAAAAACCGCTTTATTTTTTAGAATTTTGATTGGTAATAGCAAAAACAATAGATGTGGTGTGAAAGATGACAATTTTTGGTCAATGTCAAAGTTCAAGTGCTAAAAACAAAAATTTCCTAGCTTACTTCGACTCTACTCAAAAAAGATCCATATACTAAATTATGTTGGACTAATATTTTCGAAGATAATTGCAATTTTAGTAAAAAAAAATGCTACCTATAAACCTTCTCCTCGCCGGGACGAACTCGTATGTATGTAGTTAAGCGTCTTTTTACAATCGGACCACGGCACCATAATCGGATAGTCGATGCCATCCGCAAGCAACTTTATTTTACATTTATGATTTGTTCGAAATTAATTATTCAACTAGGTGGCAACCTTCTTTAAAATATTTTGGAAAGCCAGATTTCTTAAAACTCTTGCGTTTGATACCCATATTGTAGTATTTCTTTTATCTAATCAAGTTAATGAAATTTTTGCAACAAAAAATTTTAAAAAATATTTCTTCAGCAGTATTTCAAAGTAACTATATATTTTTCTGAACTTTGGTCAAACATTGTGAAATTTTCGGAATGTAGTCATGCGGTTATTAACTTCTCTATCACTGTATATTAAACTTTGCTCGCCATTCAAATGCCATTTTGCCATGCCATACTTGTTATTAATTTTTACTCTTTCCTCTTAATTTGGACTTTAATAGTAGCACACGTTTTTCCTTTCATTAATATGTTTGAATGTGTATGTATTTTTGCATTTATTATTGCTCTCTGATATACGCCGGCAAGTGCGTGCAATGCGTTAGTTAATACGTCTCGTCAACTGGTAACTCGTAACTTGCTCACCATACACGTACGTATACTAGGGTGGTCCAAAATAAGTAAATTTGGAATTTTAATGCTCTCACCTCTTAAATTATTCTATATCGAAAAAATATACCTCTATTTTTTATTTTAATATCAAAACATATTCAGAGGTCGCTCAGAGTGTTCAAAGTTTTCCATGTATTTTATATGAAAAAAAAATCATAAGAATGGTATAGAATTCTTGAAAGTCAATATTTTTCGATCGGATAACTAT
>NW_016161438.1:1583-51458 GCF_001687245.7 Rhagoletis zephyria | reverse complement strand
TCAGTTCCCCAGCGTAATTGGTTTTAGAGATATATCCCGAGCTACATACGGAGTAAATTTTTGGTCAGAATACTTATTTTCAAGGTGTTGCCAATTATGAACCAAGTCGATGCAGCCGTTTAGTAGTTTAGTGAAATATATTGTAAAGAGAACTGTATGAAATTGTAAAATGATCGACGATAAACTAAAACAAAAAAAAAATTGATTCTATATTTTCAATTAGAGCTCTAGCAATATGTACATCGGTGAAAACTGCATTTAACTCCATACATTAGCTTTTGCGTGATGCGCTTACAAACATACAGACAAACATACCAAAATTGTATATTTGGCTTCTGTTGATCTAATGAACCCCCTATTAATTTTTCTTTAACATCTATTATGTACAGATATCGGCCTGTTGCAATTTTGTATCTCAATATCTGTTTCTCATATGGCAACACTTAGTTTATATTATAAATTTAACTGAATTAAAGTTTTCAAATAAGTGGCAACCCGCTTCAAGAATATTTTCAAAAGTAAGCTTCCTAATCCTCTTTAGTTTAATATTCGTATTGCAATATTTCATTTATTTTACAAATTTTAATGAATACAATTTTTCAATCAGTTAGCAAATCCCCTAAAAATATTTTCAGCGTTAAAATTTCCTAGCCTCTTTATTGCAATATTTAATTTATGCTATCAATTAATTTAAATTAAAGTTTTCAAATAGGTACCAACCTTCCACAAAAATATTTTCAGCTGTAAGCTTTTGTAAATTTCTTTCTTTTGACAGCCATATTGCAGTATTCACTTTACCGTATCAATTGACCTAAATTGAAATTTTAAACACAGGTGGCAACTCTCTAATTTTTTCTTCTATATTGGAAGCTAGATCTCTAGCGATACATCAGTGAAAGCTGCATTAAATTCCATGTTTTCACCTGATGCGCGTGCAAATATACAGACAGAGATTCAAAAATTCTAAAAATTGTTTATTTGGATTCTGTAGCTTTAATAAAAACCCGCCATATTAATTTGTCTTTAATATCTATAAGGTACAGACATCGACCTGTTACAATTTTATTATATGTATAGATGTAGATATAGATGCCATTTATTTTATCAATTTAATACAATAAAATTTTTCAAACAGGTGGCAGCACTCCCTAAAAATTTTTTCCGCAATAAAATTTCCTAAACCCCTTCAGTTTGATACCCATATTGCAATATTCAATTTATCTTATAAATTAAATTAAATGTACATTTTCAAACAGGTGGCAACTCTAAAAAAATATTTTTGGCTGTAAGCCTTCTTCAGCGTCTTTCTTTTGACGCCCATATTACAAAATAAATTTTTTCTTATCAATTTACTTAAACTCCAATTTTCAAACAGGTGGCAACTCTCTAATTTTTTTCTTCCTTTATTTTAAGTTAGACCTCTAGCAATACGTCGGTGAAAACTGCATTCAAATCCATGCATTCGTTTTCGAGTGATGCGCGAACAAACATGCAGACAGACAGACAGACAGACAAAAATTCTAAAAATGGTTGATTTGGCTTCTGGTGCTCTAATAAAGACCCCCCACACTAATTTTTCTTTAATATCTGTAATGTACAGACCGACCTGTTACAATTTTATTATATCGCTAGCTTAGAGTGCAAAGTTGCTAAGTCCATTTTTTTCAATTGTACAGGAGACACAAATTTTCTTTAAGTATTTTGCAAAACTTTGAATGCAATGTTTCGCGTTTTTCATTTACCCTTTATTAAAAAAAATAATAAAAAAGTCTGCTTTTTTACAAATGTTGTAGATAATTTTGTGACTTAGCAAATTTTCTACTTTTTCTTAAATTTTTTTTGTTGGACTTAGCAAATTTTCCATGAATTTTTACAATATGTACAATACGAAAAATCCATCTCGTAGGTACATTTTAAGAAACAATTTGTTAGAACAAATTGTTTAGGTTCTTTTAAAAATAATTTTAACCCAAGGGAACAGTGATTTTGTTGCATCAAATGTTAAAGCTGTTTTTGATAGACTTTTTTATGCTGATTACTATAAGTGACCATCAATTCAACGTGCAGGGATGGTATTTTCAGATATAGTACTCGAGATTTCTAGCTTTAATTTAAGCCTAATATCACCTTTAGTTTCTTTGCTATGGCTTCTAAAATATTGCAAAAAACGCGATTTTTTGACACTTTGACCTCGTTTTTTTTCAAATCTAGATCTGATGGAGACTTTATACTTACGGATTAGTAATCAGCATAAAAAAGTCTATCCAACAGCTTTAACATTTGATGCAACGAAATTTTTTCCCATTTTTGTTCCCTTGTGTAATAGATTGGCGCTTACACATATGTTAGTGTTTGGCCGACCTTCTCCTCCGATTTGTGGCGTGCGCCTTGATGTTGTCACACAAATGGAAGGGACTTACAGTTTTACGCTTTTTTTTTTTTTACAGAAATACACTCGGAGGTTTGCCATTGCCTGTCGAGGGGCGACCGCTGTTAAGGATAAACCTTCTCTTCACTGAACAGGCTCAACTTCTAGATACACTAGTTTACTTATGCTTATGCATACAATATAAAAATTGCAAATATAGGAAAATGACAAAAAAATTTGTTAATTTTTTTTTTATTTTAAAATAATCTATATATAATTGCTCAGTCATACGACTTAGTTAGGGCGATCTGGTGTAGCTACAGAATTGCGTTGTATACCAAATTAAAGTGCAAGCTCCATAGGTTATCTAAAAATTGTCAGATTTCAAATCGGTGAAGTAGGTGACAAAATATAAGCGTTTAAACATTTTTTTGACTCATTCTCAACGCTTCTATATATAATTGCTCAGTCATACGACTTAGTTAGGGCGATCTGGAGTAGCTACAGAACTAAGTTGTATATCAAATTAAAGTGTAAGCTCCAGAGGTTACCCAGAAATTATCAGATTTCAAATCGGTGAAGTAGGTGCCAAAATATAAGCGTTTAAACATTTTCTTGACTCACTCTCAACGCTTCTATATATAATTGCTCAGTCATACGACTTAGTAAGGGCGATCTGGTGTAGCTACAGAATTGAGTTGTAAATCAAATTAAAGTGCAAGCTGCAATTGCGATTACCGTGTTTGTCACAAAAGTTAAATTGGCAGAAAAATTAATAGTGAGCAGTGTAATCTATAGAAAAATATTTACCAAACATCCGTGGAATTTTGATTCGGATTCGTGTTATTCATAGTTTCGAAATTTATTTCGCGAAAGCAAAAAATAAAAATAGCTTAGATCACTTTCTTTTTTAAACACCTAGGATATCACTGACAAATTTAAAGGGCCCAGGATGACGGTAAAATTCAAAATTCTAAAAATTTGTTGATGCGATTTTTGAAATGAATGATCCAAATTAGCCGGTATACATATTTATGTATATTAAAATTTGTAGAATCAGTGGTAGAATTTTTGTTCTGAAAGTGTTAAGAAAGCTTTAGTTTAAAAGCGTGATACCAAATGCCTTTCACCATGAAACGGCGCCAATTTTAAAAGATTATTGCGTCTCAGACTACGGCTAATAAAGCCCTTGGTCGGATATTGTGAAAGGTTGGACTATACCTTAAAAATTACTGTTTTCTCGCAGGCCACTGTAGAAGCTATGAGTAGAGTAAGGCCCTTTAATAACTCCAAAATTATCTTGGGTTATCAGGTCTCTAGCAATACAAGATTAATTGTTGTCGTTCGCGAAGTTCTTTAAATAAATTTCGAGCTAAATACTGAGGTATATTCATGAACATCACGTTTTATTTTTTACTTAAGTTTAAATACTTAGTATCTGCAAGTATTTCTTTAATGCATTTACCCGAATTTCGGGGGGTTATTACTAGTTTGTTTATAATCTGAATGATTTTCAACATATTATTATCATAAATCAGTAATAGCAAGTCTCGCCTTCAATTTGGTAATTATTACGTGCCGATCGAGTAACATTTACCAAATTTATATCGAAAGACAAGTGGATCTCCAGTTTTTTTCTAAAAAAAATCTCTTCAATTTTATAAATAACCTTTAAATGAAAGAACCGGATTACAGAAAAGTATGCCAGGGAGTGACTTTTTTCGTTCAAGCTGAATGCAAAGCAATATCGTCCAATTGGAGAGTCCTCAAAAGGATTTTCCAGGATATGTTAAAGACTATTGCATTTACCTACCTACAGTTACTTTTTCACATGATGGAATTAACTAAAATATTTATGTAAACACTTGTTGCACGTCCCCTACTTTCATATAACGGCAAATTTAGAAACCACGAAAAATGGACTTAAAATGGGCCCTAATTGTATTATGTTAATGTATGCAAATACTTATATTTATGCTTGCAACTACTATTAACTTGTCAAACGATTACTAAATTTAATAACCCTTAATTTGATATATCCTCCTGTTTATAACAATTAACGCATTCCATAGATATTACAAGCCAAAGTTTCATTTTCAAAATTCATACACTTTGATTCAATTGCGCGGGCTAAAGATAAGTTTTAAATTAGTCTTTCTTGGCCAATAACAATTGGCTTAGACCTTAGACATCATAATATTACTATTACAATACGGTCAAATACCTTTTATTTTCCCTCATACAAAATCGACCCAGCCTAATATACATACATACATATGTACATAAATATTCAAAAATAATGTTGTTGCAAAACCCTCAATACAAATCGAATTCGATAGCGTAAAAAAAATATTCATATTTTTTTGGACTTATCAAATTTTCTGTGACTACTTTGGACTTAGCAATTTTGCACATCACGGAATAAAACGGGTAGAAATAAAACAAGTAGTTAGATCCTTTCCGAAACGGTGCATTTTCAATTTTCCTTGCTTCCTGCATCAAAAACTAATTGTTCATAAAAAAAGGACATAGCAACATTTCACTCTAAGCTAGCGATATGTATAGGTTCATGAATTCATTTTATTTTTTGTCTCCCAAAGTAGTCGTTTTGGTCCTAATTGGACTAGTATTTTTCTGTCTATTTTGAACTAGTATGAGACTGGTATATTTCTGACCGAAATCTGACGATTGCCATCTCGTAGGACATCCCCATGTTAAAAATACCAGTTGATTGCATGGAAAAANTGGGCATGCGGTTCATACTAGTTGTGAGGTAGTTTACAACTAGTACGTTTGACTACAGGGACCATATTGTTTGAAATATACTAAAACGACTTGGTTGACAATTTAGGGAACGGGGTAATACAATTTATAAATTTTTGCATGCAGTTTCAACCAGACTATGAAAAAAAATCAAGAAGGTGTTATAAATAGGGATTTTCAAACTTTTGTTTGATTCAACGTCAAAGATTGCTTTCCAAATGTAGAAGTTGCATTAAAGGTGATGCCAGATAAAACGATTGCATCGCTTTGCGTGATATATCCGCTTGACAGATAATATGAAATGTATGAAAATGCACGAAGCATGCCAAATAAATAAATCGGTTTAGCTATAGCGCGAAGCGAAAAGATGGCCAACTTCGATCTTTTTGCGTGCGTCGACCATCAGCTGGTTTAATATTTATTTTGTGTTGTCCAAATTTGAGTTTTCATGAATAAATACAAAATTTAATCACACTGCTGATATTTTTAAATTTAAATATATAAAATCAACAGCAATTTTCACGGGTAAAAAAGTAGTATAAAATTATTTCCTTAGCGTTCATTGTGGCATACCTTTTGCGTCTTGCCACAAGCTTTATCTGGCATCAGCTTAAGAATATGCCTTTCTCTCACGGTCACCAACAGTTCAGCAGAAAGGTCATTTTCTAAACTGTAGCTGATAAAAAACCGACTGCGGACGTCCATAACGGAGAACAGGCTGAACTTTTTGGATTTTATTCACGCAGTATCTTTAAAATATGTATAAATAATAGCACCGTCCGCAAAAAAATGCCAAAAATCAACTCGGTTTTTTAGCAACTTCAAACATGCACTTTTTTATACCAACATTTAATGGGCTTTAAAACTGCATACTTAGAATTTTTCTGAAAAATCTGATTAAAAAGTTCCAAACTATTATGCAAATTTATTGAATTTACCTGAGTTTTCCACAAAGTTTAAAGATTTTATTCTACACAGTGGAGGATAATGCAGAAATTAATGTCGAAGTAATCCTACAGAAAAGCGAAAATACATCGATTCTTGAATTTTCTGGTTTTTCGCAACTTTCCCTTTATTTCGACCTCTAAATTTACACTACAATGTTTTTCAGTGAATTTTCTGGGTTTTAGCCACTCCCTTATTTCAACCCCTAATTTAGGGGTTGATGGTATCCTAATAAGCTTTCTCTTAGTCTGCATTAAATTTACAATTAAAAAAAATATTTATCGCTATCGTGATTTGCCTGTGAGATACAGCAAAAAGAAAAGTGAAAGGTCATAAATTTTTTGAACATGGTCATCTTCGCCCCTGATTTCAGCCCTTAAAGTAAACCGTGTTGACGTTCGCTTTAGTTTTCCTTTAATCAACATGACTTGAACTTTATTCACAAAAAAAAATTGTTGCGCTATCTCTATTTCTTCTCGTTATATTAGACTTTAAACAAAAAAAATTGTGATTTAGTCCATAGTGCGGCACTGCTTACATATATGGGGTATTCACAACGGTGTCGTATTGTTGTATGTCGTAAACTTTAAACGCCTAAAAAATATATTAAGGTGGTTCGCAAAGTACAATCAGAGTCATACTATAAATGTTTGCAGTGGTAAAAAAATAGTTGGTTGTCGTTTTAAGTTCTCTAACCATTTATTTAAGCTTTTAAAGTTTACGACATACAACAATACGACACTTACGACACCGTTGTGAATCCCTCAATAGTATTTATACATATACACATATGTGTATGTAGTAATATTAGTATGCCACCCAATTTGCCACAGGGCGAAGACGACGTCGTTACGACGTCGATCTGGCGAAGTCGTTTTGGTGAACTCGAAACGACGTCGTTACGACGTCGCTTTGGTGAAGCCGTTACGACGTCGCCCTGGTGAAGTCGTTTGGGTGAACCCGAAACGACGTCGTAACGACGTCGCTCTGGTGAAGTCGTGTGAACTCTAAACGACGTCGCTCTGGTGAAGTCGTTTGGGTGAACTCGAAACACAGTCGTCTGCATAAATATACTATCTGTCATATTGATAAGTTTCAACAATTTATTTTTTTGTTACTTCATTTTAGTTATCTTTATAAAAATTGGGTTTATGTTTTAACAAGGACCATATAGTTCAAAATTCGAAAATTGCGCAATATATATGTACATATAAAAAAAACTAACAAGCTTTTATAAAAATTTTAAGATTTTTATTCTGCATTAAAGAAACACATATGAAGCAGTTTTAAAGTCCATTGAAGTTTGGTATGTATGTATAATAGAATACAAGGTTGAAGTAGCTCAAAGCATGCATTTTCTGTCATAAAATTCATATGGACGAAAATGCGCAGTACCGCATTTATGTATATTTAAAAAACTTTGAAAAAAATTCAATGAATTAAATTAAACTATTTTAAACTAAAATTTTTTTATTTTTTAGCTACTTTGAGCGTCGTTTTGCAGTTCGCTGGTATATCGTTCTTGTGGGCTGCGGAGGAGTCGTTTTTGCGACCCGCCGGCGAGTCGTTTTTGCGACACGCCGGTAAGTCGTTTTTGCGACTCGCCGGCGACTCGTTTTTGCGGCCCGCCGGCGAAGTGTGCTTTTCATCCGACGGCGTAACGACGTCGTTTCCGACTCGTTTTGGTGAACAATTTGTTCGCCGGCGACGGTCGCAAACGACTCGCGGGCGAACTCGCCGTCGGATGAAAAGCACACTTCGCCGGCGGGCCGCAAAAACGAGTCGCCGGCGGGTCGCAAAAATGACTCGCCAGCGGGTGGCAAAAACGACTTACCGGCGGGGCGCAAAAACGACTCCCCTGCAGCCCGCAAGAACGATATACCAGCGAACTGCAAAACGACGCTCAAAGTTGCAAGAAAATTAAAAACAATATTTTAGTTTAAAATAGCTTAATTTAATTCATTGAATTTTTTTCAAAGTTTTTTAAATATACATAAATACTTAAATATTAATAAAAAAGAAAAATAAGGTAAACATTCAGTCATAAAATACAAACCAAAATTTTAATATATTTTAATATAATATAAGTTTCAACAATTAATTTTTTTGGTACTTCATTTTAGTTATCTTTAAAATTAATTAAAATTGGGTTTATTTTTTAACAAGGACCATGTTGTTCAAAATTAAAGCAATGTGCAGTATACATACATACATATATATGTATATATAAAAAAATTTCAACAAGCTTTTATAAAAATTTAAAGCTTTTTATTCTGCATTTAAGAAACACTTAGAAAGCAGTTTTATAGTCCATAAAATGTTAGTATAATAGAACACAGGTTTGAAGTAAAACAAAACTCACATTGATTTTTGGTGTTATTTTTTTGCGGTACTGCGCATTTTCATCCATATGAATTTTATGACAGAAAATGCATGCTTTGAGGCACTTCAACCGTGTATTCTATTATACATACCAAACTTCAATGGACTTTAAAACTGCTTCATATGTGTTTCTTTAATGCAGAATAAAAATCTTAAAATTTTTATAAAAGCTTGTTAATTTTTTTTTTATGCACATAGATGCATATGTATATTGCGCAATTTTTGAATTTTGAACTATATGGTCCTTGTTAAAAATAAACCCAATTTTTATAAAGATAACTAAAATGAAGTAACAAAAAAATAAATTGTTAAAACTTATCAATATGACAGATAGTATATTTATGCAGACGACTGTGAAACATTTCTTTTATTCCGTTTTGAGATCCTGTCTCCAGCATAATGGAAATATCTTTTGGTTATTCGCTCTATTATTTCCACAGATTCGTTGAATTTTTGCTGGAACGCTTCTGAAATAATATTTAAAGTATATTAATCATTTTTGAGAGCTGGGCATCAACAATTAAAGCGTACTTCTAATTGCCGCTGTTGTGATGAGATGCCGCTAATTTTCTCCATTTTGAGTCCCTTCTGTCACCTGAAAAAGACTTGCGTGCCAAATGCACTTTTCTCTCAAAATTTACACTGCTGGCAAATGTAAATAAGGATTACAATTTAAACATTAATTAATCCGACTAAAGTAAAATCTGTGGAAAATTAGCAATAAAATACTTTTATCGCAAAATCTATAAAGGACCCTTTTATTTCTCAAACAAACCTGGGTAACAGTTGTTCGTCGCCACGCTGTAAAGTAAAAGTACAGTTTTCTACCAAATTAAAAAAAAATCTTATTCCCACAAATTTTATTTTTTATTAATAAGGCCAATAGAGTGAACTTTACCTTTATAAAAAAACATTTTATATGAAAAATATTATGAATACTGAAAAAAAGATGTAGGTGGCTTAATTTTCTGAGCACAAGTGTACATTGTGGATTCCATATTCTGTTATGATAAAAAATTGTCATAATAAAAACGGTTTACTATCCAAATGAATGACTTTTATTTATGCTTAGATATATTAAAATTTGGGCGTGCAACTTGTCCAACCTAGACCGAAGGTTCCTCAAAAAACTTTTAAGGTTCGAAGAAACGTGTTCGTTTCGAGTTCACCAAAACGACTTCACCAGGGCGACGTCGTAACGGCTTCACCAAAGCGACGTCGTTTCGAGTTCACCAAAACGACTTCACCAGGGCGCCGTCGTAACGGCTTCACCAAAGCGACGTCGTAACGACGTCGTTTCGAGTTCACCAAACCGAATTCACCAGGGCGACGTCGTAACGACGTCGTTTCGAGTTCACCCAAACGACTTCACCAGGGCGACATCGTAACGGCTTCACCAAAGCGTCGTCGTAACGACGTCGTTTCGAGTTCACCAAAACGACTTCGCCAGAGCGACGTCGTAACGACGTCGTCTTCGCCCTGTGGCAAATTGGGAGTAAACGCGTCTGAAAGTGTGATTATGTTAGTGTGCCAATTACGTTTGAATGATTATGCGTTACGCTCTCGCATGTATTCGCATGTGATGAGCATCGATATAACTGTTGTCAACTTTGTGGCTTCCGCAATAAATTAAGTGCGTTTAGGGAATTAAAAAGCGAAATTTTTTTAGTTTAGCGCTTGTTTCGTTCTTTGGTGTCCTTTTCCAGGTAATTTTTTATTAAAAACGTGATTCTATGGTGACATTGTATTTATTTTGTTCAGTCATTTATGCATTCCAAACGTACGGAAAACTTTATCCGTTGACTTACACATATGTTAGTGTTTGGCTAAGCTCCTCCTCTGGATAATATGCTCCCAGATAATCCAAACGCAATATTTTCACACAGTCTCTATCACGGAATTCATAGAATATTCTGGTTATTAGCTGGGTGTGCGCATTTGTACAAAAGTAAGCAGTTGCATGAAAATAAAGCCGCTAGAGAAACCAAGTAAAGTTTTGCAAATTGTTTTACAAATAAAAAAACATTTTGCTAATTAGATTAATTAACTGCGCATAGTTGGAAATATTTACAAGTGACATTGCGTGATTACTTAAAATATTTGAATATACAGCTTTATATGCAAAAAATACAATTAAACACAGCAATTTGGTGTTTTTTTTTTGGAAAATTGCACTATTTTCAGTGTTTTGGTGCTTTTTTAAATAAAAAACTTGGCAATATTGATCACTAGCTGACCTCCATCGTGCGCTCTTTACTGTGTTCGGACTCAAAATGAGAGTAAAAATCAAGTTTTCGTAGTAGATTTGCATTTCTTATTTTTATAAAAAACAATTCATTTCTCCTCGTATCACTGTATTCTGGGACTAAATAAGGGGCAAAAGCTTCCTTTACAAGGGTCGATTTCTGTAGACTGGAAAATCGA
This sequence comes from Rhagoletis zephyria, assembly GCF_001687245.7. Taxonomy (NCBI): domain Eukaryota; kingdom Metazoa; phylum Arthropoda; class Insecta; order Diptera; family Tephritidae; genus Rhagoletis; species Rhagoletis zephyria. The sequence goes on along the minus strand of NW_016161438.1, from coordinate 40,576 downwards.
CTAGCCAAAGCATTTACATTTTTCGGTTGGGATGTCATTTACACGGGTCGATTTTGGTCGAACTACAAAAATCTACTCGAAAATCACCCGTGTAAAGGCGCCTTAATCCAGCGAGCAATTATCATTAAAGTTAAAATGCCTTGGTTAAAATTAATAAAAAGTTATTTCATTCTTTCTTTACCGGGACAATTGTTACATCGGTGGGCAACGACGCAATTACAGAACTTTAGACAGAGCAATATTTTTCGATCGGGTTCAAATCGGGCGATTGTGAGGGCCTATTCACGAATTCAAGTGTATTTGCAAAGTTGCTGTAGCTCACCAATGTAACAATCGTGTCGATAAAAAGGTAAAATATAACTTTTAGTTTGCTATTAAAAACCCCACCTCCTTTCTATTTGAAGAGTAAATTTGTTGATGCAACAAAACGGAGCAGATTTTCTGTTGAGCGGAGTAGAGGACTATGTTTCAAATTTTTTCGACAAAACGGAACAAATCTAATCCTATCGGAGCAAAGTCCGAACGATGGCTTTTTGTGAATATGAGGAAAATTTACGCTCTTTGTTTGGTGCACAAAGTCAGTATTACCGCAGCCGTACTGCGATGAACATGATGTCGGTGGGATATAAATAATTTTTTCGCAACTTTTCATACCCTTCCTCCCGTAAACTGTTTTTCCCTTTCTCCAGCCCGCGCTCGCACTTTCGCTACTGCGCGGGCAAAAAAGTGCCCATGTCTGGCCTAGACTAAACTTAGCTATTAACAGTTGAACTTTTTGACGCAGAATACGTCTTACGTTTCGATATGGAGGCTATGCTCAAAGGTTGTAGTTGTCATTTTTAGAGCTTCACGAAAACGCTTATTGCACGAGAACTAATAAAGCAATTTCAAAGACAAGTGTGGCACTTCAAAGATAAAATTCCAAACCTATCGACAGATTCCGTTTTGTAAGTAACTAATTCGGTTTCTGTCGAAAAAACAATGGTAAACATTGGCTTATTTTGGGGTCAATTTTGAGCCTCTAAAGTGCTCCAGCAGCTTATGATTTGCAGATATAACTTTCATTTTCGGGATAGAGATTCTTTGGAGCAATAGAAATATTATCATGTACAGATTTTATATAGATTCAACAAATATTGAGCATTTTAAGGCAAAAAATTGTTGAAGAAGTTAGCAATTTTTTTTTATTACCAAAATGCTTGAAAACCGTTCGAATGATTTTGTTTTTGTTTTCTTTAATCAAAAATTCAGGTGTTTTCCTTTCGTTTGGTGTATGGGAAGTATTGGTTGATATCTTCTAAGTATGTTTATTTGATTCAAATATGTGGGCATAAACGATTTTCCATACAAAAGCACTTCGTCATCGTTTTGCAAACACGTGCATGCTTTGAAAGTGAGGGAAGGAGACAAAAAGTATGTGTGCGTAAGTACATATTTCGGCTTTTGATAAACAGATGGTGCAATATTTATAACCTAATCGCCGCGTATGTACATATGTAAATACATACATACGTACATATCGCCGTTTAAAGTAAAAAACCGCGTATCGTCATTCTGCAAAACCGCGTAACTGACATTGGCTGCCAAAAATTGGATTTGCTCAGACAAGCTCTTGGCTCAATCCTTATCCATTCGTCCTGAAATATACTAGCCAGAAGTGCGATTTCTTTATAAAAAAGAGAACCATTTTGAAATATGGGTGTTTTTACTCTCTAGAAAATGATTTCTAAAACTTCACATACGCGGTTCTGCATTTTGCTGATACGCGGTTTAGCATTTTGTTGATACTCGGTTTTGCACTTTAAACGTCGATATGTTGATTGCAATTAATGTGGATCTGTTTTTCTATTTTTTAGTAATCTATGTATGTCTACACATACATATGTACATACATACTCCGAGCGACTGCTCTGCATTACACCTTGCTTACTTTGTAAAGCGCCTCAGAAGTATGTCCCCACTGGGAAAATAGGTAAGCACCTTACGAGGTAAGCCATGTTTTCTTTCAGTTTTTAGTACCAAAATTGTCATCATGGCCAATGTCATCTACTAGTAAAGCACAAAATGAATACCTCCAACGACACATTACGTTGTCAGTTGCAAAGTAACGTGCAGCCGAAGTTATCTCCAAGCGCCGAACTACTCCGAGCGACTTCTCTGCATTACACGTAACTTACTTTGTAAAGCGGCTCAGAAGTATGTCTGATACCAAATGTACATTCTAAATTCCTAATTACATAAGGCGGCCATGCCTTTGTAAAAGTAAGGGACGTTCGGCAGGGAAATGGCAGAGCTGGGTCGTAATGATTCCTTTAGGAATTAAATTACTCCCAATTACAAATTACAAGGAATTGTAATTAGGAATCAATTCCTTCAGTCCACTGCAAAGGAATCAATTACTTTCTCAATTCCTTGAAGTAATTTCAAATGTAATTGTTTTTTTTTTAACTCCATTACAAGGAATTTCATATTGTAATTGGAATAAATTACGTGCTAGTAATGTATTTTTTTTTCCAATCCTTTGAAAGGAATTGAAAATGTAATTGATTTTTTTTTCAATTCCATTACCTGGAATTGCAAGAGTACTTTAGTTTTTTCAATTACTCAAAGGAATTGTAAAAGTAATCGAGAAATTGAAAGTTCATTCACGAATGTAAAATGTGGAATTTTTGTTGTGGTCAAAGATTAAAATCGAAAGCACACATTGGACATCTTCTATGTATGTATATCTTCTATATCTATATATATAAAAATGTTGTGTTCGTATGTCACGGTCGTCAAAACTCGAGAACGGCTGAACCGATTTGAATATTTTTTTTTTTTTGTTTTATACAGAACCAATGATATCGCAAAAAATTTGAGGGTTGCCACATATTTGAAAATTTTTAAACCCAATTATATTGATCAAATAAATGAATTATTACAGTATGGGTATCAAATTAAAGAGGTTTAAGAAAGATGACTGATCGAAATATTTTTGGGGAGGATTGCCACCTAATTTAAAATTTTAACTCAGTTAAGTTGATTAAGTAAATGAAATATTGCAATGTGGGTATCAAATTAAAGAGTTTTAAGAAGGCTTACAGCCGAAAATATGTATGATCAAGGTTGCCACCTGTTTCAAAGTTTAACTAAATTACACTGATAAAATAAATTAAATATTACAATATTGGTATCAAATTAAAGACGGTTAAGAAAGATAACTGCTGGAAATATTTTTGAGGAGTGTTGCCACCTATTTGAAAATTTTAACTCAGTCAAATTGATAAAATAAATGAAATATTGCAATGTGGGTATTAAACTTTAAAGTTTTACGAAAGCTTACAGCCGAAAATATTTTTGAGGAGGGTTGTTACCTGTTTGAAAATTTAACTAAATTTAATTGATAAAATAAATGACTTATTACAATACAGGAATCAAATTAAAGAGGTTTAAAAAACATGACTGCTGGAAATATTTTTGAGGAGGATTGCCACCTAGTTGAAAATTTTAGTTCAGTTAGATTGATAAATAAATGAAATATTGCAATATGGGTATCAAACTTTACTTTTTTAAGAAGGCTTACAATCGAAAATATGTTTGAAGAGGGTTACCACCTGTTTGAAAATCTGACTCAATTTAATTGATAAAATAAACGATATATTACAATATACATAAGTATAAAATTAAAGAGGTTTAAGAAAGATGACTGTAGGAAATATTTTTGAGGAGGGTTGTCATCTGTTTGAAAATTTAACTTAAGTTAATTGATAAAAGAAAACTTATTATATCGGTATCAATTTAAAGAGGTTTAAGAAATATGACTGTTGGAGACATTCTTGAAGAGCGTTTCAACCTATTTAAAAGTTTTTTCACTGGACATTATTTGAAAAAACTTAAGACAGATATTACGCTAACAACTAAATTGTCAAACCGCTAAATTAAATAAAAATTCTTCGAGAATTTTATTTTGACAACAATAACCACGCGATGTACATTTTTTTTTAAATTTGGAGGTATATTTTAGCTTACAGGTTATCCTTTAAGTCACCTACGCCTCTAAGACGTATGTTAAGGGTTTAAGTAACTCCCAGGGTTAAAAACCTTAAAAATATCCCGGATGTCTCATCTAAATCCGTCCATCCATTCTTGAGTGAAAAGGGGTATGGCATGGCGTAGGTTCTTCATTTCATCAAATTTGAAATCACTCTGTACCACTAAAAACTTCTGACTTTAAAAAATAAAACATTACTACACATCATTTGGCCCAATTTTTTAATTTCACATCTCATGTTTGAAATTTCAAATAACAGTGCAGATATGACGACCCTTTCATTTCATTTCATTTCATTTATTATTATAAAGAAAATTAGTACAATAATCCCAAAGATCTTTTTTAGTACAACGGTAACTTAAAATTAAGACAAGAATAAGAGTTGAGAATAAGAAGTGCATAGTACATCATGTCAAACAAAGCCTGACAAATAGCATTAGGCAAAACTTACAAATCTATATAAAACCAAGAGAGGAAGAAAAAATAAAAAATAGGTATAAAAAAAATTAATTAATAAATAAAAATTAAAAAAAAGAAAATATGGATTAGGGCATGGCTGCTAACACCAAATATCTTCCAAGTTCATGTCTTCAATCTCCGGCAATAAAATACTGTTTGTCATACCTTTCTAGTCTCATGCCTCTAGTGCTTCAGCAGAATTTTCAATGAAAAAAGCCATGCCAATTTTTCCCCATGAGTATGGAATTGATCAAATATATGCAGTTTGAAAAATTCGGTTTGTATGGTAGGTGCCACGCCCTATATCGAAACTTTTTTTAGCCTATAACCATCCTTGGAAAGTCTGCAGTAGATTCCTAAATTTCAAAAAAATCGGTACGGCCTTTCTCGAGCTTTGCGAACAGAAAAAAACGGCTTTCAAAATATATATTAGTATAGACTAGCCAATATCTGCTTGCTTTGCGGCTTAAAACACTATTAACGATGAAAATCGATGGATATATAAACAAGTTTGCAAGGGTTAAGTGAAACTGCAATAATTTTTTGTATGAAATACTAGCAGGAAATAATGTTACTCATACGCCATATCGTACATGACCGTTTGATCATGTTTAAGTTTGAATTTTTTTCATTCGCAATGCAAACTTAAAATGAAAATAACTTGACTAAATGACCTTATCTAAAAAAAACGGTGTACAGGTCTGTAACATACTACCCAAAATTAATTTTGCGTGTCTCGGCGTTTTTTGTGTAATTTTAGCGTCATTACAGTGTTATCATCAAAATTTAGCCATAGCAATGCAATTTGTTTATAAAACTCTTAGGTGGTAGGATCTCCAGTCTGACAGGGTTCGTAATTCAAGCGGAGTCTATCCTCATTTGTAACGCAGGATACCAGTAAGAGTACTTCAAAGGCTCCAGAAGGCACGCCATTTTGGGTGGAATTAAGGGTACCATAATATACACAATTAAGTCAGTGCATTTTTATAGATACGCAGGGATTAGTCCAAGAGAACAGCAGTGCCCAAGGTAGCAACAGTCCGGGCGGGTTATGCGTGCTTCGACATTTACGGGTCTCATCTGCCGCGAAGCGCGTTCGCGGTATGATCTGGAAAATTATCCGTTACTGACTGAACAGATACAGTTTAAGTTATTCAGTTTTCTTAAAGTTCAATTAGTAAAACTACTTAGGTATAAGTTATTTATTCAAGGCAGTTAGCAACCAAGAAATTTATCAAAGCTATTGCAATTCAACAGTAAAAAAAATTTTTTTTTTTAGAAATTTTTCAATTATTTTTTAAATTACTTTGAGGAATGGAATTCGAAAAAAATCAATTACACTTTCAATTCCTTTCAAAGAAATTGGAAAAAAAAATTACATTTTCAATTCCTTTCAAAGGAATTGAAAAAAAAATTACATTACTAGCACGTAATTTATTCCAATTACAATATGAAATTCCTTGTAATGGAATTAAAGAAAAAAACAATTCCATTTGAAATTACTTCAAGTAATTGAAAAAGTAATCGATTCCTTTGCTGTAAACTGGAGGAATTGATTCCTAATTACAATTACTGAGGAATGTAATTGTAATTGTAATGTAATTGCATTTACCCAGCTCTGGGAAATGGCAATGACTGCCAGGTGAAGAGTAAGTTGCTAATAAGGTATTATTACGTGCTCCTAATTCCCACTGGGTCTGATACCAAACTTACAAAGAAAGTTACGTGTAATGCAGAGCAGTCGCTCGGAGTAGTTCGGCGCTTGGAAATAACTTCGGCTGCACATTATTTTGCAACTGACAACGTAATGTGTCGTCGGAGGTCTTCATTTTGTGCTTTACTAGTAGATGAAATTGGCCATGATGACAATTTTGGTACTAAAAACTGAAAGAAAACATGACTTACCTTGTAAGGTGTTTACCTATTTTCCCAGTGGGGCATAATACGCGAAAACTTTTTGAAGGGAAACAACACTTAGAAAAAGAGCAATCCAAGAATGAAAGTAAAGGTGAGTGTACGTAGATATATAAAGAAAAGGATAAAGGCAAAGGTAAAAATGAAAACAAAAACAAAGTTGGGTAAAGATTAAGGCAAAAATGAAGACCAAGGTAAATTTAAACACTTTACTTTTATAAGGGCAAAGGTGAAGGGGAATATGTGTATGAAGAATATGATAAACATAAAAATAAAAACAAAGATAAATATAAAGAAAAAGATGAGGATGAGGATACCGATAAAACTATAGATGAATATTTGGTTGATTGATGTGATCGCGAAGGATTTAATTTCTCAAAAAACTTTATTCAAACTTCGATAACAATTTTTGTGCATGCGACTTCAGAATGTCAGAAAAAACAGAGAGAGAGAGAAAACAATAAGGCGTTGCCAGTTACTACACACTAGAAATCTTTTTAACTGAATAAGTGTGGTGCTACAGTACTCCCCCTTTAGACGAGGCAGAACCTCTTTTGGGTTGGTTTTAATGTTACTTGGTGCTCTTTCGAGTTCAACGTAGTCGATATTGGTTGAACTGCACTACTTTTGTTCGGTTCGGCGCCGTAGCTCTTCATTGGCTACATAGGCTGGTTTAAGACAATTGATATAGTGGACGGTTTTCCCTTAACGCGGACTTTGAAATTTTTATCGCTCCTGCTTATTATTTCAAATGGTCCATCGTAAGGCCTCGAAAGCGACGGTCGTATGGAATCGTTCCGAATAAAAACGTGTTTGCAGGTTTTAAGATCAGGATGCAAAAAAATTTTATTTGTGTTGTGCCATGACGTGTTGCTCGGTCGTATGCTGGACATAGCTTTGCGAAGTCCTTTCACAACATCGGATTGAGTGCTATTGTCAAGTTTTTCAGCGAAAAATTCAGATGGAATATGCAGTGTGGTTCCGTATACGAGCTCAGCTGGTGATGCGTGAAGATCTTCTTTATATGTGGGGCGTAACAAGATTGTAGCCAAGAACTCAGTCCACTTGTTTGTGTCAATACATAACATTGCTGCTTTTAACGTTCTATGCCAACGCTCAACGAGTCCGTTGGATTGTGGGTGGTACGCGGTTGTGCGCAGGTGAGTTATTCCAAGACTTTTAACAAGCTCTGCAAAAAGTGAAGACTGAAACTGCCTTCCTTGGTCGGAAGTTATGATAGCTGGTACCCCAAACCAAGAAATCCAGTTTTAAATGAGTGCCTTTGCTACGGTTGGAGCAGTCATGTCAGCAATTGGGATCGCTTCAGGCCACCTTGTAAACCTGTCCACAATTGTAAAGCAGTAGCGGTGTCCATTGCTAGGTGGAAATGGGCCGACAATATCTATGTTGATATGGTGAAAACGTTTATTAGGAATCCCATAGGGCCGAAGCTCTGAAAATATGTGACGGTGTACCTTAGCCTTTTGGCATTCGATGCAGAATTTTGCGAATGCACGACTTTCCTTTTCTATTCCGGGCCAAACGAATCGCTTTGTCATCAGTTTCGCTGTTGCGCGTGTACCAGGGTGGCATAGGTTATGTGTTGATCGTAGTACCACTTGTCGAAACCGTTTAGTAATGAACGGTCTGATGCTATCGGTTGAGATATAACAATATAGCTGCTTAGTACTTCCTGGTATCAACACCGTTTTTAATTGAAGAGAAGAATTTTTGTCGTGTAAAAGTTTTTTCAGCTCTCCGTCTTTAAGTTGATCGTCAGCTATATCTTCATAGTTAATTTGTGTTGTTTCAACAGAATTGAGTCTGGAAAGAAGGTCAGCTGTTACATTTTTGTTATTTGCGATATGTAATCAAGTTGCCGTGCTTGTATGTTTGAAGCTTTGTCCAGTGATTGTCGAAACGCTTATACCAGTGGCTTGTGGTCCATAAATATATGACATGCACGGCTCTCTAGCATAAATTTGAAATGCCGGACTGCTAAGTAAATCGCAGTTAGTTCTCTGTCGTATGTACTATATCGTACTTGGGCTTTATCGAATTTTCTGGAGAAATAACCAAGCGGCTCTAGAGTGTTACCACTTACCTGGTGGAGCACCGCGTCTGCTCCAAAATTTGACGCATCAACCCACAACGAGAGTTTTGCTTCCTTGGACGGATGAGCCAATATCGCTACGTCGGCGAGTTGATTTTTACACTGCTCGAACGCTTCAGTGGTTTCATTAGTCCAATTGAGCATCGTTTTATCACTCTTGATGTTACCTGGACACATTTGCAGAAGTGGCGCTTGAATTGTAATGGCGTTTGGAATAAAGTGCTTGTAAAAATTGATTGTAGCCAAAAACCGTTTGAGGTCTTTCACTGTTCTAGGATTACAGCAGTTTTTGATTGCTTCAACGTGGCTGGGTAATGGTTTGATCCCGGCCGAAGTTACCAAATGTCCAAGGAATGTTATCTCACTTTTACCGAATTCAGATTTGGCTGCGTTGGTTTTGAGGTTATATTGCTGTAAACGCTCGAAAAGCTGGCGCAGATGGGACATGTGCTCTTCAGCGTTAGTTGAAGTAACGCAAATTTCATCGATGTACGGAAAGACGAAGTCTAACTCTCTGACCACCTCATGAATTAACCTTTGAAAGGTCTGCGCAGCATTTCGAAGACCGAACGTCATGAACATAAACTCGAATAGGCCAAAAGGAGTTGGAATCTCTGTCTTCGGTACGTCTTCAGGGTTAACTGGTACCTGGCGGAATGCCTTTTGGAGGTCGATTTTCGAAAATATGGTCTTGCCCTGCAAATTGCTAGTAAAATCTTGAAGGTAAGGGATTGGGTACCCATCGGGCGTTGTCATGGAGTTGAGCGCTCTGTAGTCGCCGCAAGGGCGCCAGGTACCATCAGCCTTTTTGACCATATGTAATGGACTCGACCAACTGCTGCTGGAGGGTCGACATATTCTGAGTCTCATCAGTGTCTCAAATTCAGCTTTTGCAGCCGCAAGCTTGTCTGGTGATAGACGCCGAGGACGAGCGAATACCGGGGGACCATGTGTCTCAATATGATGCATTACCCTAGTATTAGTAGTTGTCCCCGGTTGAGCAAGATGTGTGATGTTCGGAAATTCTATAAGTAGGTCCGCATATGGTGATGATGAGTTAAATGATTTTATTGACGTTTCAGAACTTTGGGAAATTTTACCAACGGACTGTGCCTGCGTAGTGTTGTCAATTAAGCGTTTGCGTTTGAGGTCAACGAGAAGGTCGAAATGCAACAGAAAGTCCGCTCCAGTTATTCCTGAGTTAACATCGGCGATTACGAATTTCCATACGAACTCTCTGCGTAATCCGAGGTCGACTTTAAGGAGGGACTCGCCGTAGACATGAATTGGTGTTCCGTTTGCAGCGAAAAGTTTTAATGTTGTGAGTGTACATTTCGAAGCGCGGGTGCTTTTGGGAATAACTGAGACGTCGGCGCCTGTATCAATGAGGAAATTGAAATTTGTTGTTGAATCAGTTATACGAAGGCGGTGTGGAGCTGCGACAACACCTTGAGCTGTATGTGATGCAGCTTCAGCTGGTTGGCGTCACTTAGTTGGTGAAGACCGTTGACTATACGTGCATGGCTCTTTGCATTTACGAGCATTTTCACCAAATTTCGCGTGATACCAACAATTTCCTTCCTGAATGTCTGCTCTGCTACGTGACTTGCTACGACTCCTAGACGAATTTCGTTGTTTTGCGAGTCTGTCGAAGCATTTTGAAAGTTGGGAAATTTCTTTCTGAAGAGATTCAAGCGTAGCTGCAACGCCTGTCGAATCGGCTGTTGGTGATGTGTTCGAGCATCCATTATTAATTGTGTTGATACCTCGAAGGTTCAATGAGTCGACAATTGCATCAGCGATTGTAGTTTTATCAACGGCTGCTTTGACGCAATTACTGCCGCCTGAGCATGAGGAGGTAACCGTGAAGCCCACAAATCTATCTACACGGTATCACACAGTGCATTACCCGCGACGCGCCGCATCTCATTATACAACTGACTTGGCTTTAAGTCTCCGAGGGGCATGCCAGATAAGACGCGTTGCACTCTCCTCTGCTGGCTTTGGGCAAAATGGGTAATTAGACTGCTCTTGATGTATTCGTAGCGATTCTGTGGCTGTGCTGCATTAATAATAGCTTTCAATTCTGTCAATTTATTTGGAGGCACTTGCGCCATTACAAGATTAAATCTTCGTGAATCATGGGTCACACCTGTTGCGGCGAACCAAAATTCAAGCGACATAAAATAGGACTCAATGTTCGTGTCAGTCATATTTGGTGGATTGATGCGAGGAGCAGCTGCCGCATCAACGTGGAGATCCTGAGATTCAACGTTGAGATCCTGAGGCGTTGGCTGGCTATTTTGTGTAGGGTCGTTGGAAATCATCTTACGAAAATGGTTGTAGTTCGTGTTCTTTAGTCTTTGGTCACCAGATTTGGTTGATTGATGCGATCGCGAAGGATTTAATTTCTCAAAAAACTTTATTCAAACTTCAATAACAATTTTTGTGCGTGCATCTTCGGAATGTCAGAAAAAACAGAGAGTGAGAAAACAATAAGGCGTTGCCAGTTACTACACACTAGAAATCTTTTTAACTGAATAAGTGTGCTGCCACAGTGTTCTTAAAAACTAGATAAGTTGTGCTGCCACAAATAGAAAGGAAGAAAGATTAAAATAAAGGTAGTTGTAGAGAAAAGGATATAGATAGAGGCACAGAGACTGAATCTGCGAATTATTTCGGGATTTTAGAGATTTTCGGGATTCTCGGGACTTATCGATATAATAATCGATATTTTGTCGGTTTTGTTATCGATATTTTTATCGATTTTGTTATAGAAATTTGTATCGATATTACTATTGATTTTGCTATCGATATTTTCGGAACTTAACGATATAATGATTGATATTTTTATCGATTTTGTTGTCGATATTTTTTATCGATTTTGTTATCGATTTTATTATCGATTATTTATCGATTTTGCTATCGATGTTTTTATCGATTTTGTTATCCATATTTTTATCGGTTTTGTAATCGATATTTTTATTGATTTTGTTAACGATTTTGTTATCGATATTATTATAGCTTTTGTTATTGATTTTGTTATAAAAATTTTTATCGGTATTGTTACTGATTTTGCTATCGATATTTTCGGAACTTATCCATGAATGATCGATATTTTTATCGAGTTTGTTATCGGTATTTCTTTTATCCATTTTGTTATCGATATTTTTTATCGATTTTGTTATCGATATTATTATCGATTTTGCTACCGATATTATTGTCGATTTTGCTATCGATATTATTATCGATTTTGTTATCGATTTTGCTATCGATATTATTATCAATTTTGTTTTGATAAAATTTTGTAATTAGGAAAAATCAAAATTTATATTTTGTGTTTAACAGCTTTCGAGCCCGAGCCTTCCCGAAAGCTAACAAATAGTAACAAGTATCTCCGCGCCCTTAGCTTCAACCACAACATGTTTGAATTAAATTTCTTTCAAGCGCTCAAACAATTTTATATTAAGTTTTCTTAATAAATATCTTTTCTGTTCAAAATTTCAAATCTTTAAATCTCAGTAACCTGTAGAAAAAATAATGTTACAAAATAAAAATAAAAATAGGTTTTTCTCTTATGTTCTCATTGAGTTATTTACACTTAGAAGTAAGAATTTTGGAAAACCCCCTTTTTTCTTAGTGAGTGCTATCGTTTTTGACTTGGATATGCTCTTAACCATACCACGTATTCTACGTTTAAATTTTCAAGTTGATTTGCGTAGTAAAGACCAATAAATTTGTGATTGAAAATTACACCATCGCAATTCTTTTTTTACTACTCTATAAAAAACATGTTCCAAAAAATGGGAGTTTTTCAAGAACTATTTTTAAAATATTTTTTTTTTATGACGAGGTGGTCTATTTTGAGAGACTCAACAATAAAGTCTCTACGATGAACACAACCCGAGATATAATAATTTGAAAAAGTACATGATTATGTAGTCAGAATCACGAAAAAATACAAAATTCGACAGATCATATATCCGACGAAAAAAGGAAAAATTGTGACGCCAAATTTGGTGTCCGATAAGAAAAAGAATGCCTCATATATATGTTGTATATATTATAACATAGAATAATAGTAGTGTTTGAATTGTAATATACCATTATTATGTCTGACCATTATACCATTAAATTGTCTGAATGTCGTTTTATTTTAATTTGGTCGTAAATTAAATTATATCCCGGGATCCCGAGGGCGTGAAAGGGCTTGGGACTGCCGGGATTCGGGATCCCGAATCCCGGTACTAGATGCCTTACTTGGTAGTAACCATATTTTATAGGTCCGCCAAAAACCCTAGAAAATGCAATGGGGGGGACCATTAAAAAATATTTAGTACACAATTTTTTTTAAATAAACAATAATATTGGAATCTGCTGAAAAGCACCAGAGTTTTCCGATCGAAAAATATTGTTTTTCAAGGAATTTATACCGTTTCTGCGAAAAGTTGTTTCCCCCATCTAAAATACATGGAAAACTTTGAGCGACCTTTAGGTTTTTTTGATTTCAAAATCAAAAATAGGGATATATTTTTCGACATAGAACAATCCTACGGGGTGAGAGAATTAAAATCCCTACTCCTTTTTGTGGATTACCCTCATGTATACATATACATATCTATGCATGTAGTACAGGGTATTTGTTTATGCACAATATTCTTTTAAATAACACCCACATTAATTTATTTCCATTCGCGTTTATTCAAACAAATTACAAATATTGTCTTGTATATGTATTTAAATAGTTTTTAATATTTGTATGAAGATTATATACCATAAGCCTAATTTTTATTGAAAACGAAAGCGTATAGTTCATATTTTGCTACACAAAAACATCTTTCCTGAAAATTAAGTGTTTTTGGCTAAATTTCATCTTTGAGTGCATAAAGGTAAAATAAAGTTCTATTAGTCAATGTTAAGCGAAGCGCACATTGGCGCGATTCTGTCGTTGCGAATCCGCAAGCCCAAAAATTACAACAATGCTACCCATACATTTTAATGCGCTAGCGCACACTTGCACGATTCCGTCGCTGCGAATTTTTCGAACATTCAATGTTCNTACTATCAAGTGCAGCTGATTTGCCGCTATTTAAACTCGACAGCGTGGTTGTTGTTGTCAATTCTATACATCCATTTGCTTATTTGCTTTTTTGTATAGTTTCAGGCAGGCTCTTCCTAAACTATGTATTAGTCAATGTTATTGTGGCTTGTTAACATTTTTTTAATTTTTAATATTTTTATTGAGCTTTGTACCACGATTGTTTATTAGGAAAAATTGAAAAAGCAACCAAGTCTAAGCGGTAGAAGTTATAGCACTATAAAGTTCTATTCAGTGTCCCACCAGTCACATTGATTCAAATGACAGTTACATACAACTAAGAAATCCTTTGGTATTTTTGTTAAAGCAATTGAAACATTAGATATCGTTCTATGTTAAAAAATATCTTTCGCTTTTGCACAAGTTCCGACGACATAGTTGTAATTCACAATTGATCACAGTCTGGAGTAAAATGTCACATCAGTCACAATTGAATGGTCCATATATGTGTAAGAAAACAATGTATGCACTTGTGTTCCTGAATATGTACCAACGACTTATTATGACTTATGAAGATTGACAATTAGACAGATTCAAAAACAAGACTTTTCGAAATTTATGTGCGATGCATCAACGTTTTTGAAAGCATCAAGAAAAAACATATTGCTGAAAATTTAAGAGAAATCGGCGATCGTTTGCGAGTTGCTCATTTTTTTTTAATTTCCAAATCGCGCGCCTGTAATACATCTTTGTCAAAAATATCGCCTATGTTCCACAAATATTGAGCTTAGGTCTACAATTTCGCGCATACCATTGCTAAGAACCATAAAATCGACTAATTAAAAATTTAATTTCTAAAATATCTCACGTTAATAAATAATGAATGGTTAACTAGCGAAAATTAATTAGTTAATAACAATTGATCCGAATAACCTTTTGAGTTCAAATTTAAGAAGAACCTTTAGCACACCTTCAGAAACTATAATACAACAACAAAAAAACCTCCACTCATAATTTGTTCGAGTAAAAAGCTTTTTTGACAGCAGAGGTTTGGTGGGTTAAAATCTGGAAACAAGCGTTTCCGAACCATGTAAATGATTTCAAAATCGTAAGTCCTCCTTAGTAAATTGTTTTATACTTAAATCAGGAAAGATGTACAACATATACGGTGACCATAAATATGGATTCAAAATGAAGGACAATTTTTCAAAAATATGCCTACATATATTTACGTAGTTTAAAAATAGCATAATAGTATTTATGATTCTAATTTAATAATACATTTTAAACTTTAAAAATTAATCACGTTTTCTTCATCGATATTAATCTTTTTTTACATGAATATTTATAAAAGTATAGTAAAACATATTATAATTACAATAGCTTACACGTAAAGTGAAAATCTTTAAAAGATTATTTTATACGCAAATTTTGAGTCGTTCAAAACGAAAACAATATAATTTTTTTTGTTTTTTAGTACTTTTCGCAGTTATTTGTCAAAAATCGACGTAAACGACAAAGTGCCCTTTACAAAAATATATAATTTGTGCAGATTGCGTTCCATAGCATCTACATTTCTAATCCGATTTTCATTATCTTTGGCTCAAAGTTTACTATAGTGATATATCTTCTTTATCGAATTTTTAAAATAATTTTAAAAAAATATTCAATAAAACTGCGTATTTGATTGAAAATCTCACTTTTTTCGACTTCGACGACAAAATGCAAATGGTAATGATAATTTTCATTGTAGTCGCCACAAGTTATATATTTTAGTAAGAGGCACATCAATACCCTTCGAGGTGTAAGTCGCTTACGTTGATTGGGAGATTTTTTCATGAGATATTGAAGAAAAGCTACGAAAAGTACCAAAAATCACTTTTTTGAAAAAATCCATCCATTGTCCGATAATTTTAAAATAACGTGTAAAATGCGGGACAAATGCAGGACACTTGGGAAAAATCAGTACATTTTCCGGTTTTTCAGGTTTGAAAAATTACGCAGGACCGACTTTTGAATAACAGTACAGTCCTGCAAAAAACAGAACGGATGGTCATCGTAACAATATAGTTCTTGGATTATATACATATGTACATATATATATATATATATATATATATATCCGAAAAGGCTTGTATTCTCTTTTGGCAATTAAATTTTATCACAATTGTACATATACGGGATTCTGGGTGTTAATTTTACTCCTTTTGACCGGTGGCAAAACTTCTAGTTTTGGTCCGGATTGATGCTTACTCCATCACTTTAATTCGATATCAGTATTGCAAATCTTTATTTAACTTTCATATAGGTATGTTATTAAAATTTTTAGATAGGTATCCACTATCTCTTAAAATGGTGGCACATCAATGTGGTCCTGAATCCATTTTATCTGATACTTATTTTGCCATATTTACTATTTAACTAAAATATGTAACTCAACCTAATTTTTCAAAAAAGTGGTAACTCTTTTTGCAAATTGTTTAGTATTACAACCTTCTTAGTTTTATACAGTACTCTTAGCGTCCGACCGAAGCTGGAATTTTGGCCGAAGCCGAAGCTTAATATTAGGTATTATTCAATGTTGCCAGTAACTGGTTTAATAAAATCCCGTCTAAATACAACCTAAATCCCGTTTTATACTAAAGATATAACAGAAATCCCGCGCTGTATGTATCTATTATACATAAAATTGTGTCGGATGAAAAATACAAGTATGTATGTACATTAGGGTGCTTCTTTTTGCGAATATTGTTTTTTTTAACTCCTACCTCGAAATTTTGTGTAAAACTCCTAAAAAAATCTCCCTGAAAATTTGAAACCTAATTAACATTAAGTACTCGCCCAAGGCGTGCAAAAATTTCTCATATAAAATACACGTAAAGTTCGATTTTTTTCAAAACTCTGTAGCTCTAAGGCATTTTATGGTATAATCTTGGTCTTCAGAATTGAATGCTCTACAAAAGTGTCCATTGCAGCGTAATCCTTACTCCCACCAGCGAGGTAGTACGGGTCCCTAAACCCAATTTTTCATGAAATTCTCGTTCATTCAATTTCCAAAAAAAAAATTTATGAAACCTAATCGCTACAATTTAGCTCAATACTCCATGAAAATTCCACACTACCTCAACTTCAAAGCCAAATATCTCAAGAAATATCGATGTTGGCGATTTGGTGTTCCGAAAGTTTTTTGTGGGAAATTGGATACTTTTGCAGAGCATTCGATTCTGAAGAAAACCCATCATTGACCAAGATTATACCATAAAATGCCTCTGAGCTGTAGCGTTTTGAAAAAAAATCAAAGTTTACGTGTATTTTATATGGGAAATCTTTGCACGCCTTGGGCGAGTGTTTAATGTTAATATTAAGGGTTAAAATTTTCAGGGAGTTTTTTAATGTGTTTTCCAAAAAAATTCGAGGTAGGAGTGAAAAAACAATAGTCGCAAAAAAAGCACCCTAATGCACATAGATATGCAATGCATAGGATTTATATACAATTTTTTTACTATGCGCGTATAGCATAAGAGGATTCTACATGTAATTCGAAGCAGCAACTTTGTCGAAGAAACCATCGGTCTAAAATCAATTAAGAGTTTGCCATATTGCGAAAATAGGCTTAAAAGAAAATGTGGAAATGTTTACTGTTGTGCCCTCTGGTGGAAGTTTTAAGAAAAAGAGAAGTGCAGAAATGGATTACTCATACCAAAAACCCCCTACAGCATGTTTTTGTACAAAATTTATGCAATTCTTTACGATACTTCAGCAAAGTGCTAAGAAACCTATTTTCACAATTTGGAAAATTCCAAATTGATTTTAGAGCCATGGTTTCTTCGCCAAAGTCGCTTAGAATTACACAAATGTATGTGCAATACTCGCATAGTCGAAAATATCTCCCATACAAATTACCCGCCATTATATACCTACATATTTTACGCAAACAGCCTTTTCATTCGTTTTCGCGTTTAAATTGATCAGATGACTAACATTTCATTGGCTAATCTTAGTTTAAACCAGCCAGCTCGGGTGTTTAAACTATGTTTAAACCACAGCCGTGCACAGAAAAACTGGCCCTAAGTCGCACAATTAGGTTACTTGTTAAGTAAATAAGATTGTGTAGTCACACATATTTAATGATTTTACTCTTCTTCGAGTTCCCCACACGTTTTTCTAACTTATATCACTTTATTTTTCTTAATTACTTTCTGAATAACTCATAAACTTGCTATTACAATTCATTTAAAGTGAATGAAATTCCGCTGATAGGGTTCATATGAATGGCGTTAATTTACCACAGTGAGCAGCTTTTTCTTATTTATCAATTACTGAATTTTCTTGCTTGGTATGGTATGAAAAAAATCCCGTTTTTCGACATAAAATCCCATTCGCTCTTTTTATTCATAAAATCCCGAAAAAAGGGCGAAATCCCGCAAACTGGCAACACTATTCAATATTCGGTCGAACACCGAAGCCGAAGCCTAACATTAAAATAAAATTTTACGTTTCAAAAATAATAAGTCTGTAATTTTTTTTCTTAACAAATTATTTTTATAATTTTTTAAATAAAAGCAAACCTTACAAACATACATCTTTCCACAGCCGCAAAAAATTTTGGGTATTGTTAAGGATGCAATTGTAAATGCTTTTTCACGCTTGTTTGCTTTTTTGACGCTTCATTTCCCGGGGAAAGCTTTTTCTAGACAGTGATGCGACATGTTTTTTTCGAAAATCTCTACCATCACCTAAAAGATCTGTACTTTTCCCTACGCCCAAACAAAAAATTCCCTACTGTACTTTTGTTCCAGGGGCGTTAAAAAATTTTCAAAATTAAAGCACATTTACCTGAGGCGGATTTATAAGCATTTCAAAACCGCTCTCAACAAAATCTTTATGAAAACTGGCTTATACCTTATTAAGGCACAATTAAAAAAAAAAATCAATAATAAAACTTTGGTTGAACAAAAATACGTTTTTGTTTTAAATATATTTTATTATTACAGTATAGCACATACATAAGTTTTTTTCTAAATTTTTCATTCTATTTTTTATTTGTATTTATTTTATTGTTTATCTGAAATACACTCGGAGATTTGCCATTGCCTGCCGAGGGGCGGCCGCTGTTAAGAAAAGCCCATTTTATTCTATATCGTCACCTGAAATGCAAAAAGACGTAGCAAACATCATCGTTGAAATGCAGAAAGTCATAACTAATAAAAAACAACCAAATTTTACTTTTTGATTTACAGTATATTTTGCTTTGCTGCCTCTATGCTTAAGTGCACATTTAAGATACCTACCCCAAAATGCGCATCAAAAGCATTATTTTTAACATTTATAAGGAAACTGCTCCGATAGATGCATTCAACATACCTGCACATTGGCGATACCAGCCTTAAAAATTGTGCGACTAGTATCAATTAACCATAAAAGTATTACGTTTACCTGCACTGGCCCTACAATTACCTAATTTTACAACCTTTTATTTATTTTGCTCATCTCGCAGAACAACGAAAATGGCTATCAATTTATGTAGTTATATAGATAATTAGATAACATTCGGTAAAAATTTCGCTTGCAGTAATTTCTACATGGTAAGTGCTCTGCCAATATTTGGTTTCATAGGGATTCGGATGCCTTCCTCATTGAAGTAGTAAAGAAAATTCGCTTCGTTTTTCGTGCAAAGAAGGATGTGCAGCTAAGCAAAATATACTGTATATGATGAAATCCATCCAATCGAATTACAACTCCCCACATCATTTTATGAAAAAAAAAATAAAATATTCGTCACGACTTTTTCCATTTCATTTACCAGGACTTGAACCCAGCCCCTGCAGAGTGGTAGCGTTCACTGCTAACCACTATACCACAGCGGCTTCTTATATACTATTGTTAAAATGAAGTGAGAATCGTCATCAAGTCAATATAAAAATCTTCAATAAAATAAAAACACTGGCCACGTTACACTTATTTATTACACTCAAAAAGAGTTGTCATCAGGACGATGCTATTCAGCCATCAACGCAAAACTTTCGAGTATCTATTTTTCCTCATTAATGATCTTATCTAAATGATAGTTCTCGTTGTTACATTGAACTATTTTTCGTTGTTACATTGAAACCAGAAACAACCAAAAATACTATACAGGTCTCAATTTGATATTGTTAAGGGTAAAGCTTATGTTTTCCCTCGTCAAATTAATAACCACAACACAAATATAATATTTTTCAATACTCTTTTTATTTTATTAATAGTTATATTGATACCGAAAAATGATACTGTTTAAAGTTTCTTTTAACGCAACGTGTGTTAAACCAATAACGATACCTTTTTTTGTTTGAGTGTAGGTAGTTGGACAACGAAGTCAGCTACGTGATCTGTTTTTCGTATGACATCAGTATGATATCGACAATACTAAGAAAAATTGTTATATATCCTTTTGGAGATGGTGCTGAAAGCCCAAAATACAATAACGCAGTGGCAGTCGCAGCGGCAGTTTTTCGAAAGTGTGGTGTCCAATGAAGCGACTCACAATACAGCAGTGGCAGCTAGCAGTAGTGCTCAGTTTAGCCCAAAATCTAAATTCACTGCCACTGCCTTCATCGCAGCAAACTTCGCATGCTGAATTTGACATAAATGAAACGCAGCCAACATCTGTTGATGTCACTGAAGCCTAAAAGGCAACAACAAAAATGTAAACAAACAAAAGGGAATGTCAAAAAAGCAATCACTGACAACGCCGTATTGTGTTTGATACGGCAGTGACTGCCAATATTAGCAGTATCAGCTGATTTTAAAAACTGTCACTGCCACTGCCTCTGCGCTATTGTATTTTGGCCTTAAGCATCCGAAAATAAACTTGTTTAATTTTTCACTGGCTATGTTACACTTAACATTTGCGGTACCTACATCTCATTACGACTTAACAGGAGTTCTAAACAGCTTTTCCGCTAACTTGGAACGTATCCTGATAGACTAATTTATTTTCTATCGTTCAGAACTTTATCAGCCAAAAAAAAAAAACAAATCGCGGAAAGCTTATAGAGCAAGAGCCCGCGGCGACCAGACCTTCGTTATTTTATAAAGACTGAAAGCTTCTCTATGTATGCCCCGAACACAGGTAATAACGAACCCAGACTATGAAATTTGGATAGTGGTGGCTTCGGCATGTAGCAGGTAGTAAAGGTGTATAAAATAGCACCTCAAATTCGTTATAGTATAATGGTCAGTTTTTATATATTTTATTCGTAATAATATTTGTAAGTTAATACCAATGGCTATTCGCTATGCCACAAAGCCTATTTTTTGCAAAATTTGATAAGAAATATAAACGTTAAATTAGGCTAAAAATCTATAAAAAAAAGTGTATTTGAGAAAAAATTATTTACAATAAAATGTTCATGTCAATAAAATAAAAAGCGAATAATTTAATTAATAATGTGTTAGAGCCTTATGAACTTTTTTTAAATTTAGTTTAATTAAAATTTTGATATTGTATTAAAAATTTATTGTTTACTATAGGAGGGAAAAATATTTTTATAACACTAGGGAAAATTTAAAGTTTTAAAATTACCCAAAAAACGCGGAGACACGTAAATTTAATTTTGGATCCTAGATCATGGATCTTTATACCGTTTTTCCATATCAGATCATTTTACCAAGATATTTTAATTTTTATGAAAAACTTTATGTTTAGCAAGGAAAAAAATAGAAAGATAAAATATAAAAAGATCTTTTGAAATTTTTTTCAGATGTATGCCAAAAAATCAAGTTACTAACGATGAAAATCGATGGATGGATGGATAAATAAATAAATTTTGAGTGGTCAAATGAAATGAAAGTATGCAATAATTTGTTTATATGAAGTAGGAGCGGGAAATAATGTTACTCATACGGCATATCGTACATGGCCGTAATCGTAATTTAACCAAGTTAATACAATTCTGATTTACCACAAATTTATGTACATCCAAAAATTTGACATAATAATTACATACCTGGGGCTCTATTCTGTAACTGTGAGAAAATGTAGTGTACACCGAGTGCAAAACTCACAACCAAAAAGTCGCCGACTAAAATTCAGTGAGTTTTTCGGAAGAGAAGTGTACACAATTTTGACAGTTAAAACTCATTCTCACACATGCTGAATCGCAAAATGAGGAGGTGTACACTATTTTGACAGCTAAAACTCATTCTCACTCTTCCTGAATCGCAAAATGAAGAGTGCCCAAAATTTTCAGTGTACACTTGAAAACTCACAGTTACAGAATAGAGCCCCTGATATACTTGTTAGAGAATCACTGACATAACTTGGTAGCTGATCCCCTTCAAACCACTTGAAATGATATTGGTAATTTTCCAGTACCCAACCATTATCTTCTGGTTTATATCGATTGCTGAATCTCGGCAGCCAGTTCGAAAACGCCCTATCTCAAACAACTTTTCAAAAACGCCCTATTTCAAAATTTGGTAGAAGAACGCCATATTTTTGGATTCGGTTCAAAAATGCCCTATCTCAGCTGCCGATTCAAAAACGCCCTATCTCAGCACATTTTCAATACATTTTGAAGTGATATAGGGCGTTTTTGAACCGAATTTTGAGATAGGGCGTTCTTCAAACTAATTCTGAGATAGTTTGATTTTCGATAAAATTTTGAAATATGGCGTTCTTGAAAAGTTTTTTATGATAGGTCGTTTTTGAACTGGCTACCAAGATAGGTCGATCTTCCACTCAGCAGTCGATATGTGGTTGGATATTTGAGGTGGGCATTGTTCCATACAACGCATATATAATACATATATATATTTAATTAAATTTAAAAAAAGTTCATAAGGGTCTAACACATTATTAATTAACTTATTAGATTTTTATTTTATTGCCATGAATATTTCGTTCTAAAGAATTTTTTCTCAAATAAACTCTTTTTATAGATTTTTAGTCTAATTTTACGTTTATATTTCTTATCAAATTTTGCAAAAAATGGGCTTTGTGGCATAGCGAATGGCCATTGGCATTAACAAATTTTGTAAGAAATTGGAATTCAGCTATTAAAGGCCGCCGACTCCGATAAGTATCTAACAAACGTATAATTTTTATCAGGTTCTTCCTGCTCGCACCTAGTGCTTTTACTGTATCTGGCAAGATGAAAGAACTATCGAAACCGTCTGGCAAGTGAGGAAACATCTTTTGATAGTTCCCCAAGTGACACATATAAAAATCAGCTGTTATACTATGACGAAAGTATAACTACAATTAATCATGGTTTAAGGCTATCCGCGTTTGCGCACCACCACTGAAAAACCTAAGACGCTGAGAACAAATATGCGCATCGCATTGAAGGCTAAAAAAATTCACCTTTAATTTACAGTAATTTGCTTATCAGTTATTGGCAAAAATACCGTTAGATTTTATGCGTATACTTCAGAAGGGAATTTAATGCAGAACTACACTGTATGCAAAAATAGAGAGCAATTCGTTTAAAATACTTTCCATTTTATGCAAATGTATGCCTGTATACATAATTGGAATATTTCAGTAAAATAAAACTAGAAAAAGCACTACTCACGTGCTTTAATAAATCAAGCGGGCGTTATCTCCTTTTCTTTGGCAAATAAAGCCCACGGCTATTATTGCTCTTTCGAAAACGAAATAAAGCCCGCGGGCTTTATTGCCTTATATTGGTGGGCGCTATTTCGCCTTCGAAATGGAAATAACGCCCATGGGATTTTTTTCATTTTTTTATTTTTTGGAAATAAAGCCTATGGGCGTTATTTCTGCGGGCCTTATTGCACTCCACCTAATTCCACCATTGGTGTGGTGCATGCAATAACACCATATGCAATAATTTCCATTACTTGGGCATTAAAAAGCAGTTTCAGAAGTGAAATAGCGTCATTTTATTATTATTCTTGTTTCTAAACGGATATAATGCCACCAGTTCATAATTGCGAAAGGAAGGGAGGGGGCGGGGGACGCAAGCGCGAGTGCGACTCTGGGCACTTTCAAAATTGTAGACTTACAAATCCGTCCATTTAACTTGTTCATGTACTACTTTATGTCAAATGTAATTGCCCTGTAGTCAAATGTACTAGTTGTAAACTACCTCACAACTAGTATGAACTGCATGCCCAACTAGTCAGCCAACTATCTTTTTTCCATGCAATCAACTGGTATTTTTAACGCGGGGATGTCCTACGAGATGGCAATTGTCAGATTTCGGTCAGAAATATACCAGTCTCATACTAGTTCAAAAAATACAGAAAAATACTAGTATAATTATAGGCCAAAATGACTACTTTGGAAGTCAAAAAATAAAATAAATTCATGAATATACCATAAAAAACTTTTGATTAAGTACACTTTAATACATTACAAATTTTTATGTAGTGTTAAATTTTTTGAGTATTTATTAAAAGGAAAAATAAATACATAAATATTTAAAACTTTCGAACATAAATTTAAATGCATTTTTGATTAAATTATATTAAAAGTAAATGCTTGAATATGGAAAACATTTTAGAAAAAAATAAAAAGATACCTTAGTTAATTTTTGAGTGAACTAAGTGAATAAACAATTTTTTAAGAGTAATAATTAGTGTTTAAAATTTGAGATTTGGATAAGAATAAAATAAATAAATAATTCAAGCAGTTATTAAATATTCTTAATATGTGTCTATACTTTGGCGTGTTGATTGATAATTGAAATTAATCAAATAATTATATTTATCGTGTAATTAAACAAAGTCAAAAATAATTGAAAATGATAAGAAATAATTAAATAATGATGTAATTAAAGTTAACGAATTAATTAAAATATTTTGTTTAAGTAATTAATTATTAATCATTAAGAAGGTGCCAATGTCGGTATTTAATCATTAAACGGTTATCCAAAAAAACATGGTTTAATTAATAATCATTATGAATATTAATCATTATTTTACAGGTATGGTAAAATTGCGAGTACGTACTCGCTTTAACGGTTTACCATATACTCAAATAAAAGTTATAATATTTTGTGTACTCTATTGTATTAGACTGCCGAAGTCAAATAAAACTTTTTGTACTTACTACAAGTCTGATCACTTTTGAACTAGTTCGGTTTCAGTCAGGAAATTCTGGTTGTAAACTAGTATTTTTCCTGACTAGTTTGGGGTTTCACTGCAGGGTGGGTGACTACCTATGTGCACTATTTTATTTATTTATTTATTTAATTAGTCAAAAACACAAGGGTTCTTACTGACTACTGACTTAGTGCTAATACAAGTTATTCACATTAGTTCATAGATAAATTATGACTAAAATACAAATTGCTCCATTGGTTTATTAAATGTATAAGAGTTTAAAAAGATGAATTCAAGAGAAGAGTCAACTGATTCTTAGAAATTGATAAATCAAACGAAATTGAATTCAAGATCTCATTAAATTTGCGAAGCGCCCGTGCAATTGGTGCATTGGATGCGTAATTGGTTTTGAATTTCTTACGGTAAAAAGGGTAACAGCTTCGTAAAGTTCTTGCCGGAATAGGAAAGTTTATGCGTTGGAACAGAAACTCACAATCAATGTCCCTTTGAATTAAATTAAAAACAAGACAGCGATATTAACGACCTTCTGCGTTCAAGCGACTTGTAAGTTGATTAAAACAGGCGGGAGTTATAGAATGGAAGAGGGTCCGAGAAATTTAAAGATCTTAGAGAGCCAATTTCAGAAATACCTTTTGTATCCGTTCAATTCTAGCGATAGCAAATTGGTGATAAGGTCTCCAAAAGAATGAAGCATATTCCAACCTGGACCGAACAAACGCAGTAAACAATAATTTAATTGTGTAAGGATCTGAAAAGTTAGCACTATTTCGTCTTACAAACCCTAAGATCGAGTAGGTCTTCGAGATAATAAAATAGATGTGGCTTGAGAAAGAGAAATGTGAGTCAAAAATCACTCCAAGGTCTTTGATCTCATCCACAGGTTGAAGGACATTATTAGAGATATTGTATGACGATTGCAGAGGATCACGAGATTTGGAGTACGTGACTTGACAACATTTTTTAATATTTAAAGATATAGGGGAATTAGTACACCAACAGGCAAGTTCATTAAGATCATCCTAAAGCCTAGCTATATCGTTTAGATTTCTTATTGCGGCAAAAATTTTCAAGTCATCTGCGTGTAATAAGTGACTAGCAAATGAAAAGCAACTGCTTATATCATTTATAAATAGGACGAAAAGTAGAGGGCCTAGAACACTTCCTTGAGGTACCCCTGAAGTGGCAATGAAAGGAGCAGAAGATTCGCCCTGAATTGTAACAAGACAACACCTTCCAACCATTGAAGGAAAGTCGAGTGAAAATCAAAAGAGCCCAATTTACGTAAAATAATTCTATGTGACACCGTGTCAAAAGCTTCGGAGTAATCTGTGTAGATGCAATCTACTTGAAGTTCGGACGAAAATGATTCAATGCTTCGAATAATTTGGAAGTAGTCGACGCTTGGAAATTGGTCTATAGTTTCGTACATCGTTCTTTTTGCCACTTTTAAAGATTGGTGTTACTGTTGTCAATTTCCAGTCATCAACGAAGCCACCGGCTGCTAGAGATTTACTAAAAATTATTTTTAGAGGAGTGACTTTTGCGAGACAATTTTTCAAGAAAATTACCGAAAGGCCGTCCACGTCAGTCTGAAATGTGGGCTTCAAAGCTAATATTACTTCTAATAGGTCATCCGAGGAGAGATTCAAATTACTAAAATTTAAAGAAGAAAACTGATTACATTCGGGAAGATTATAGGAGTCTATATTGTCTCGGACAAAGTTTGATCGGAAAAACACGGCAAATAAGGAGAGCTCGAAATTTGTTTAGGCAATTAAATTCTTTTAAATAACACTGATATTTAATGCAGAATTGCTGGTTCTTAGTTTTTAGATACTTTTTGTAAAATTTTTTACGCAGATTTTTAAGTTTCCTTAACTTCGGCATATACTAATTAATAGCACATAACAGATCATTAAGTCTAGAGAAGTCACAGGCAGAGTAATTAAATTCTGTTGTCAGGTTTGCTGACAGAAAATGCATAAAATTCGACTCTAAGCAGCATTGAAACATGATTTTCGTCAGTAGGAGAGTAGGAAAAAAGACATTGAGAGATAAGGGAATCAAAGTTGCCAGTATCGAAAATGAGATCAAGAATTCTATTAAGTTTGTTT
Source organism: Rhagoletis zephyria (assembly GCF_001687245.7). NCBI lineage: Eukaryota > Metazoa > Arthropoda > Insecta > Diptera > Tephritidae > Rhagoletis > Rhagoletis zephyria. The sequence goes on along the minus strand of NW_016161438.1, from coordinate 13,832 downwards.
TCAAAGCAATTAATTTTAACTAAATCTAGATTTTGTTTTTGATAGGATCGCCCTTTTGAAAATTCTGAAACGGTCTAACTTTCACATTCGCAGGCCACAGCACAGGATTCACGGCTTTATTACTCATTTGATAAGTTTAAAAGTTGGTCTTATTGCTAAACGAGAAATCAAATAAAGCAAACTTATGTTATTTCACATTCAATTGGGAAATAACACAAATTTGCGCTGTTGCGTTTGCGTTTGTTCGGTGCTGGTGTCTGGTACTATTAACTACCATGTTCCGTGCCGCGGCGAAGTCGATCAGCCTCTCTCCGTTGTCGAAGGTGTTGTCATGAAGGCTGAATTTTCCGAATGTTGGACCAAATATGCCTTCTTTGCCCACCCTGGCGTTAAAGTCGACAAGCTCTTTAGTCTCATCGTCCTTCTCTTCCGTCGGGGCGTGCACATAAATTAGGCTGATGTTTGTAAATTTTGCCTTTATGCGGATTGTAGTAATTCCCTCACTGATCGGGCTGCACCTGGAGACAAGGTGTCGGAGTCTCCGCCCAACCACAAATCCTACACCAAATGTGTGTGCCGTCTCATGGCAGCGGTAGTAGATGTCGCATGCTGCAAATTTTTTATACCCGTCCATCGCATTTCCTGAACAGCTGTGATGTCAGCCTGTTATTTTTTTATGACATCCAACAGTTGGATAGAGGCACCTTCCCTATAGGGCGTCCGGGCATATCCGATTAAAAAAATTTTCAAGACGGTGCTTAAGGAGGCTAAGCGCAATGTGTATATCAAATTTGGTCGATATCGGTGAAGTAGTTTTTGGGATAGGCATATATTAATTATATAAGTAGGCGGCAAAGAGCATGCAACTTACGTTTCGTTCTTTAGGAAACTTTAAAAAATTAAATTTCAATCCGCGAACTCGTGGACAAAAAATAAGAACACAAATTGAGTTCGTTTGCGAACTATGCAAAAGACAGCACTGAACTTTATTTGTAAGATCAATCTTATTTATATATTTACAAGTATTTACTTAAGAACTATTTCACCATAAGGCGTTGGCATTGCATCATGCTATGATGAAATGCCAATATCATGGACAAAGAAGATATTAGTTACAGTAAAACCCGCTTAAGTACCTCCCCGCTTAAATACCTAACCCGCTTAAGTAACCAACATTTTTGGACACCGTGAATTTTTTAATATAATCTGAAGAAAATCCCTCTCTTAAGTACCTCCCCGCTTATTTACCCAACCCGCCTAAGTACCTCAATTTTTCGTGCCCCATTTACAATTTTACTTATAATTTTTCCCTTTTAAGTGCTCTTTTAAAATTCCTTAAAATATTTACGTATTTTCAAATTCAGTAGCAGCGCTACACACCTTCGGTAAAAAAATTCTAAAAAATCAATGGTAACTTTTAGCCACCTGAAACTTGCACATTGTTACACTAAAATTGAATGGGCTATACAACTGTATACTCAAAAAACACTTCTGAGAAAAAAGTTTAAATTATGATGATTTCTTTTAAGTGTTCTACAAAATCTTAAGCTTAGGTTTATATGGTATTTGTAAGGGAATAAACTGAATTTTAATTGATTGAAAAATCTTAAAAATTGATAAATACCCCAGGGACCGCAAATAACGATTACTTTTGAAATTTTCTACTCAAAAAATCACACTGAAAGAGAAATGCTGCATGCATAAGGAGTACACCAATTTATTTCTTACTACTCGGAATACCTTCAGCGGCACTGATTTTAATTTTTACTTATAAAAATCAAGTTTAACCATTATTTTTTGAGTTTTATTTTTTACTCAGAAAATAATCGTTATGTTTTTAGTTTTATTTTTTGCTCGGAAGATAATAGTTACGTTTTAAGTTTTATTTTTTGCTCGGAAAATAATGGTTACGTTTTGAGTTTTATTTTTTGCTCGGAAAATAATCGTTACGTTTTAAGTTTTATTTTTTGGTCAAATCAACTTTTTTTCGACAAAGGTTCTGATGGCTGCCCTTACTTAATTGGAGTCTTCTAAATTCAATAGCGTCCCCAGTTTTTCCCGATTGGCTCCACTTTTCGAGATAGCGGTACTTTAAACTTTGCTTACATTTTAACTATTTTATAAAAAACTCCCTCAGTTTTGAAGATATTTTACTAAAATTTTGCACACGACTGTCTTTTAATATTACCTTCACTATCTCTTAAAATTATCGAAATAGGTTCACTTTAACATATAGCTCCAATACAACGGATTACTCAGATATGTGTTTTTGCGCTATAACTCTAACTTCATATCTGAATAATAAGTTGTATGCGTGCTATATGTTAAAATGAACCTAGACTAAATTTTTATCTGCTTAATTGGAGCAGTTATAACGCAAACAACGTAGTAAAATATCCTCAAAACTCAGGGAGTTTTTTATTCGTTTTATCGTTAAAATTTAAGCGAATTTTCAAGTACTGCTATCTCGAAAAGTGGAGCCAAACTGATGAGGCCATTGAATTTAGAAGGCTCCAATTAAGTAAGAGCAACTAAAGGGTAAACATACCAAAACTGCGACACTTAAAAATTACTACCAGAAAGAAACTAGAAGGCTTTGAAATATTTTTTTTAGTATAATACTTTGAAGTTATATAATTAAAATGTTAAAATATTAGTTATTATTTGCTCCATATGCAAGTGATCTGACTTTTCGTCACACATGCGCCATCCTCTTCTGCACGAGTGCATCATCGACTTTACGCGACGCCCACAACCACTTTNAGTATAATACTTTGAAGTTATATAATTAAAATGTTAAAATATTAGTTATTATTTGCTCCATATGCAAGTGATCTGACTTTTCGTCACACATGCGCCATCCTCTTCTGCACGAGTGCATCATCGACTTTACGCGACGCCCACAACCACTTTGTTTTGAATTCTTCGATATTTCTTACAGTTTCACCCGTCTTCTTCAATATCCCTTGCACGATTGACCAATATTCCTCAATAGGACGTAGCTCTTGGCTATTGGGGGACGTAGCTCTGGGCTATTGGGTGGATTGCAGGCGCGAGGTACAAAATTGATGTTGTTTGCATTATACCACTGCAATGTGTCCTTGGCATAGTGGCAGCTTGCCAGGTCCGGCCAGAACAGTGGTATATTACCATGTCTGTTGATAAATGGCAAAAGACGCTTTTTGAGGCACTCATCCCGATAAACTTGAGCGTTCATTGTCCCGGATGTGAAATAAGGGCTGCTCTTACGGCCACAGGAACAAATAGCTTGCCAAACCATCTATTTTTTTTTCCAAATTTGGACTTCGTTTTCAGCTTACAGCTTTCAGGGGCATCTTGACGACTTTCAGCAGTATACAAATCTTGACCAGCAATATATTTGAAATTTTGGAAGCAGTAGGTTTCGTCGTCCATAACAATGCATTTGTATTTTGTAATTTGGGATTCATACAATTTCCGGCTGTGGGATTTAGCTGTGGGATTTGCGTCTCGATCTTGCGCTGTTTGAGCTTTAAAACTTCTCACTGAAGCTTTCCGCTTTACCTTTTGTACGAGAGACTGCGATTTACGAACAGATTTTGCAACACAATGCGACGAAATCTTCGGATCTCGCGAAAATGCACTGAGGACCTTCCGAGCACTGTTTTTATCACTTTGACCATGCTCACCCCCGCTTCCAGGTTTTCAGGTAACTGCCAGACCTTCCTTGTACCGATTTAAAACCCTTCAGACTGTCGAATGGTGCAATTTTAGAATTTTTAGCAATTTTACGCGCACTTAAGGCCGGATTATTTATAAACTCTTGCAAAATAATTTGTCTCGTTTCTAACTCGGTTGCCATTTTTAACTTAACTAGAAATCAAATTCAAATGAAATTTCTCCTACGTGAAACTAAGGTCATGGTCTACTCATGGCATATGAGTTTCAAAATATTGAAAACTTTTTAGGTGAGTTATAAGTTTCCCAAAGTGTCGCAGTTTTGATGTGTTCACCCTTTATCAGAACCTTTATCGAAAAAAAGTTGCTTTGATACCACGCTCGAAATATTCTGACTAAAAGAAGGAGCATCATTAAAAGTAGGCAATCAGGGTTTTACACACTTCTAGAGAAATTTTTTTGAAGGATTTTACAGGTATATGTAATTTTAGAAGGACTAGTAGTTATAGAAAGATCTAGATCGTTTCGATGTATTTTCCAAATGTGCCTTCAATTAAGGTGTTTTTGGAATAAAAATTACGCTCCAGATCGCAGAATATTTTATCTTTAAAGGTTGGTTTGTTCTGAAAGTACGCCTCTTGCTAAGGTATCAAATTATTCGTAATTGTTTGTAGAATACAATATATACTTAAAAAGTTCTTAAAGTTAAATGCTTCAAAAACTATACGCGATAAAATTTTGAAAATTGAGAAATGTGGAGTTACAGAGTTTGAGTTACTTGCCCTTTCGTTATTTTTTAATGCACTCTTTTCTTACCTACTACGTATGAAGTGTACACAAATGCCCATTAAATATGCTAAATGCCCATTAAATTTCAAATCAAACTCTGGTGTGCTTCAAAAGTTATGACATAATTAATTGTGCCCCTTAAAAATTACATAAAAAATTCACTTGTTTCCATTATTATTATTTTTATTTAAACACCTAAAGCTTTATATGGTTTACAACAGTGAAAATAAAGCTAAATAACACAAAGGTTACTTGGTTTTTAGAATTACGCATATTTCTCTTCTCTTTACAAAAAGTCGATAGCATTAGCTATAAGCTCCGTTAATTTAGAATAGCTCTCAAATATGTAGTCAATATAAAAAAGTGTTAGCTTTCTAACATTTGACGCGTAATGTTTGATGTTTTTAAGGTTGAGGACAATATAATAATAGATTGGCGCTTTCAGATATGATAGTGTTTGGCCGAACTTCTCCTCCGATTTGTGGTGTGCGCCTTGATGTTGTGACATAAAAGGAGGGCCTACATTTCTTCGCCGACTCCGACCGGCGATTTTATTTTTATGAGAACCTGTTTCTCATGGCAGAAATATACTGGGAGGTTTGCCATTGTCTGCCGAGGGGTGAGAGGCGAGGGGCAGCCGCTGAGGAGACTATGCTACAAATTAATTCCGCTGATTTTGGGCGTCCAAATTTAGGAACAGCTGGAAAAAACAATGGCATTTCTAACATGTGGTGGGACCAAACATTATATACCGCACGAATGATTGCTTGTGCAGAGAATAAAATTGTTCCCTCTTTTTAAGGTTGTTTAGAAAATCGTTTGTAAACAAAAGGTTTAGTGTATGGCTAGCACACCTAGACTGATGAGACAGTTCTAATGGTGTATCAACAAACTTAATTCCTTCCTTTTCAACGACCAATTCTTCTTGCGAGTCACTGCTCTCTGTCTGCTATATTTTCTAAATAAGTTTAAACGTGAATCCATTTTGTAAAATAAAAAAAAAAATTATAACTCTGTTACCTATGACACTATATTCTTTGAAAGCTTTACAAAAGCTTTATCCCTTGTCCGTTATTGTTAACTGCACTTTCTCGTTCTCCAAATTGAATTCTCTATGTATAAAGGAAATTAACTGTGAAATCTTGTCAACTGTTTGGCTTCCTTTAAAACAGCGACAAGCTCACTCTATATATCTTCGCTCAAAAGTCATTGGACATATTCAATTGCAGGTACACCCAAACAACGATATGATATCTGCTGACCAAACATCAGCAGTTGTACAATAATACTTCTTCTTTATGGGCGCTGTAAGCGATTTTGGCCGAGTCCAACAAAAACACGTCAATCATTTCTCTTCTGTGCCAACTGAAATCAATTTTAAATGCCAAGTGAAGCCAAGTCCTTCTCCGCCTGGTATTTCCAACGCAGAGGAGGCCTTCCTCTTCCTCTGCTACCAGCATTGCGGCCCGCGTTGAATACTTTCAGAGAAGGAGCGTTTCTGTCCATTCGAACGACATGGCCAAGCCGGCGGAGCGCTGATTTTTAGTTTGCTGCACTATGTCTATATCGTTGTAAAGCTCATACAGTTCATCGTTAAATCGTACGCGGTATTCGCCATCTCTTTCGCAGAATCTTTCTCTCGAAAACTCCAAGCCCCGCTTCATCAGATGTTTTCATTGTCCATGCCTCCGCGCCATACTCTAGCACAGGCATGATGTGTGACTTATATAGTGTGATCTTTTTACGACGAGAGAGGACTTTACTTCTCAAATGCCTACTCAGTCAAAAGTAGCACTTGTTGGCAAGTGTGATTTTCCGTCGGATTTCAAGGCTGACATTATTATTGGTGTTAATGCTGGTTCCCATATAAACGAATCCGTCTAATTTTTCCAACTCGTGTGCCAAGGCGCGTATGCTCCGACTATTTGTGTGATGACAGGAGATACTTCGTTTAGTCCTCGTTCACCACATGACCCATTCGGTTTGCTTCTCTATCTAATCCCGAGAAGGCATTACAGACGTAGCCCTTGTATTTACTGATAATATCGATTCCGTTGGCATACGCCAGCAAATTGTACGCGGTTAATATATTTTTGGGGGGGCACCGAAATTACGCATATGGAAACTGTGACTGTGTGTTAGACATTATTTAGGTTTCAACCGAAACTGTGCATGTATGCATTACTTGGGTTTTTCATGTGCATAATTTCGGTTTTCAACCGAAACTGTGCATGCATGCATCACTTCGTTTTTCACACTTCAAATACTTCCGCCCCCCTTTTCTTGGTAACACCGAAAGGAGAATTCTACTTAGTAAGGGTTATAATCCCTTAGCGCGGCCGAAGGCCTCCTACGCAAAAAGAAGTTCTGCATAAAAATACTTCTGCCCCCTTTTCTGGCAACACAGAAATGAGAATTCTACTTAGTAAGGGTTATAATCCCTTAGCGCGGCCGAAGGCCTCCTACGCAAAAAGAAGTTCTGCATAAAAATACTTCTGCCCCCTTTTCTGGCAACACGGAAAGGAGAATTCTACTTAGTAAGGGCTATAATCGGTAAGCGCGGCCGCCTACGCTGGAAGAAGTTCGTTTTCATGTATGCACTATTTTGGTTTTTGTCATATGCATTATTTCGGTTTTGAGTCGAAACTGTGCATGTATGCATTACTTCGGTTTTGAACCGAAAGTGTGCATGGATACAGTACTGCGTTTTTCTTATATGCATTACTTCGGTTTTGAGTCGCACCATGTGCATGTATGCATTACTTCGTTTTTCTCATATGCATGATTTCGGTTTTCAAACGAAAGTGTGCATATGCATAATTTCGGTTTTTCTAATATGCATTATTGCGGTTTTCAACGGAAACTGCGCATATATATGCATTATTTCCGTTTTCAACCGAAACTGTGCATATATGCACTATTTCCGTTTTCTTGTATGCATTATTTCGTATGCACAGTATCCATATGCACAATTCCAGGGTGCCTATTTTTGGTTTCTGCTACCCACTGCTAATACTTTTCTTCTAATATATCTGCCATTGTACGCCTGCCTTTAAACTCCACCTGAAACCCTTTGAATAGACTAGGAAGTAAGTATTAACCATTTTAACGAAAACAAAATTCGTTAGTCTTAAACTAAATTTTTACTTAAAAAAAACCAACAGTAAAGTTAAAAATACCCCAAAGACTAACTAAATCAGAAAATTCTTTTAAAAATCGAAGTTTACGTTATACGCGGTAACACTAAGAAAGATTAAAAAAAGTAATTTGCTAGGAATTTTTTTTTGTGTATATTATGTATTTATTTATTGAATCTTTCTTTCGAAACTAACAAATCAATCAATCTTAAGGCCTGCTCAAACAGGCGCGGTATGGTACAGTGCGGTATAATCCCGTACGATATGCGGTATCAAATGCTATGGCGATATATGGGAGCACTCAAACAGACGCGATATTGGAAGTGCGGTACAAGGCGGTTCCTAACTATACCGCAGCGAGCACAGTTGATCGCGCGGTTTAAGCAGATATATCGTAAGCAGAGTTGCAGTTAAGAGCTAGAGATCTACCACATTATATTAATAAATTAATAATACTAAATTAATATTAAAATAAAAAATCATAATAAGAACTTCAAATTAAAGTTGAAAAAATGTCATTAACAAATATTAATTTAGAAAAACGAACGCGCTACAAAATAGTGTATAGTGCCGCCAGGGGCGCACCCAGGAATATATTTTAGGGGGGGTTTATATTTCTGAAGATATATCACCGGAAAGTACTGAAAATTTTCTTCAGATAATACCCTCTTTAAAATACATTTATGCAACTTTTATGTACAGTATGTAATAAATAAATAAACGTTTTAAAATTCATAAACTGCACTTTATTTACAGATTAACAGAACTCAAACGCTTTTAACCGACTTCAAAAAAGGGAGGTTATCATCTCGCCGGAATACATAACTTTGGACCACGTGAACCGTTTTCAATAATCCTTTTCTTATTAGAAAGATAGTACCTCAAGGTTCGTCCCGTAAATTGTTTTAGAGATCCGATGATTGGATCATGAAGAAATTAACGGTACCCCTAAATTTGAATATGAGAATTGAAGTCGGTTGTGTTCTTTCCTTAAAAACGACTTGTTTAATAAAAAGTTCTATAAACTCAAGATGCGCTCAACTTTCAAAAGTACCTAATAAAAAATTTTAAAAAAGAGTCAGTAAAAATAAATTTATTGATTCCATGAATTTTTGCACTTCTATGTTAATTTTTTCGATTTCTGGTTTTAGATAGAGATGGTGATTTTTCACGATTGCTAATTTTTTTTAATATTTCAAATACCGAAAAAATTAACTGAACTCTCAAGAAAAACGAAAAATTCATATAAAACGACGGACGAGAAATGGAAAAGAAATTTTCTTCTACCAAAATTTCTTAAATCAGTTTGCAGCTCTCGTATATTTATTCCCTCATGAAAATTTACAGAAAAAGCAAAGCGCTTTTTCAAGCAACAGAAATTATAATAAATATTTCTTATAATTTCCTTGAGAGCTGGATTGTTAGCTTTAAGATACAGTTTGAATTTGAGGTTATTAGCTTTAGGGGGGGTTTGAACCCCAAAACCCACCCCTTGTGTGCGCTAATGAGTGCCGCTATCCTGACCTTGTCGCTCTTCCCATGGCAACAATATTTCTTGCTGTACCCAGGGTTCGGATTTGCCTCATTTTAGCCCCTCGCTCGCTCGTTAGTTTGCTCTGAGCTTGCGCAACTCACGAGGAACAGGCGAGGCTGTTTGAAAACGAGCACTCGTTTAGTACGGGCGCACGCGGTGAGCAGCCAGCGAGCGAGTAAGCAAACGAGGGCAGCGCAAGAGTAGAGCGGCACGCAAACGAGCACCTCATTAGCTCTGCCCTCGCGAGGGCGTCGTTGTGAGCGAGGCACTCATTTGCAGCAGCAGACGAGCGAGGCGAGTAAACGAGCGAGGCAAATGAGGCAAGCAGATTAGACAGGCAAACCGGTTGTTTGGTCAGCAAAAATGTATGGGATAAAAATTGCATCAACTAAGAATTTCGAGTAAAGGATTGTATGCACGCATGCAGATATGTATATACATACATACATGTATAGACATATGTATATATTTATTTCTGTATATATTCTCATGCACAGAAGAATAGATGCGTGCTATTTTGACCAGTTTTATCTACTAGGTAGGCACATACATATGTGCATACGTATCTATGTATGTAGGTATAATTTTTTTAATGTTGAATAATTTCTAATAAAATTTCAACTTACACACTAACGTCTCTTTTTATGCGGTTATTTGTTATGCGGATTTGAATTTATGCGGTTTTTCAAACCCTTTCTTCGCTGTAGCGATTTTGCTTCTTTGAGAGCTTTTATTACTTTTTTTTTCAATGTGTAAGGGGCAATGCTTCTGATAAATAATTTGTCTTTGTATTCTCACATTCAAGTAATTACTAAGTAATTCGGCTAAGTAACTATGTTACATATGTATAAATGAGAATATAATATTTATAAAAATCGTTATTTTGTCTTTCATTTCTTAAATGAGTAGGACATTAGCATTTTCAAATGAATATTCCTGGTTTAGTCCCCATACATATATATGTATGTAGTATAATACAAACTACTATTTGGGGTGTTAAACAGTATTTGATAATTAAGGCTGGTCCACATAGAACTTTCGCGTTGACTTTGTAGTTGGCGTTGGTTCGACAGAACGCACGTTAAAAGTATGCGTTCTACAATGAAGCTTGGCAGAGACTATTTTGGCCACTAAATTAACATATTAACGAGAGATAAATTAATATTTCATATCAATAATTGCATGAAAAATTATATTTCTTGCCCTCATTTGATTAAAAGGAAAAAAACATGTCATATAATTTTATTTATTTGCAACAGCTGGCGACCGACGCAGCGATCTTTCTGCTTTGTGCGTGTGTTTGTCTGTTCTTAGCGTTGGCAAATTTTGGCTATGTGGACGGCTTTGAAATTCAACGCCAACGCAACGGCAAAGTTGTATGTGAACCAGCCTCTATTCTTTGTTTACGCAAATTTTCCATGTCTCCATATCCATACATATGTACATATATATATACATATGTCCTTCAACAACAGGCCACAAATAAATTTTTTCACCAAGCATTATATTTCATTCATCAGGTATACAGCATAACTGCTACAAGTAGCAAACTATTTTGGGGATGTTACAAGTGCTTACTTGTTTTTTGTTTCTGCGGCACAAACGATTATAATAGTGGTATTCATCTAAACCGATAACTTTATCAAGCAGATAATCTTATAAGTTTATGCACTCTGTTACATGAACGACCCACACTCTCTTTTCGTTTACACATTCGACAATAGTCGTGTTTTCTTTGGTTATAAAGCGCAGTGTCACTAACTTTATACTTCTAGCACGGGGATAAAGAAATTATAGAAACTACCTCACTAAATTGGAAAAAATTATATTTACGAGATATCTATTTAAATAAATGTACATATAACATAAAGGCTATTTATTTGAAGCAAGTTATAAGAAACAATGGCAGAATGTCTGTTTGTGTATGAATTCATTTGTCACGGCTACCAAACTTTGCGAATTATCAGTGAAACAAAACAAACAGACGGGATAATAATTGAACCAGATCTCTATCAGGATCATATCGTTGTTGAATTTGCGTGCAAAATTTGTATGCGGATCCCGATTATTGCCTAAGAAAACATAGCTAGAGTTGCGACAGAGTTGCTTTGTCTTCAGTTTATCAAGTTTATTCAGTAAAATCGCTGGATAAATATATCAGAAATGTGTAAACGAGTTTCCATACAAATTTTGACAGTTCATTTATAAGGTTTACACAATTATAAGTTTATACGGTTTACAATGCATTTATAAGGTTTGATGAATACCCTTAATATCTTCGTTACTTACTTTTCTCTGTAAAGGCAAAATACATGCATATGTACATACATACATACATACATATATAACTATGCATGTTATGTATGTATGTACGTATGTACATATACATACATATATGTATATAACTATAAAAAAATATTTCATTCCATAATCTATGCTTATGTATGTAATAAATTTTATTTGTTGTTTTAAATGCTGCCCTAATATAATATTCACATATTTATATGCATATACACATATGTACATACAATTATTAACATACTTTCGTACATTATCTATTGACATACATTCCCACATTTTTATGCACAAAAATTCGTGTGATTTATAGTACACTCGGAGCGCTCGCTCGTCGCTCACTCGTCTTACCTAGCAGAGCGAGTAATCAGACAGCTACTCGCCTCGCACCGCGAGCGAGGCAACACAATCAGCCTCGCTCGTTTAATAGGAGCACGAGGAAACAAGCAGCGCTCTCTCGTTTGGCGAGCGAGCCAAACTTCTCGTGCCTCGCCTCATTGCTGCTACGAGTACGAGCTGCGAGCGCCTCGTTGCCTGCGAGGCATTGAGTAGGAGTTTGCTCGCTCGCTCGCTTGAACTCCGAGTTTTTGCCTACCCTGGCTGTACCGGACTAAACCGCACCACGCCTGTTTGAGTGCCTTTGCCTATATCGTTACCGCGTATCGTACGGGATTATACAGCACTGTACCGTACCGCGCCTGTTTGCGCAGGCCTTTACAATTTACCATTAAAATTAAAATTTCTACGGCAATGATTCGAATTTTTCTTACATATGAGTCAGAAATTCTGAAACGGGCCACGTCAATTATGTGATATTTTATTTCCAATCAGCAGTGG